>NW_028152166.1:0-30000 GCF_964638095.1 Poromitra crassiceps | reverse complement strand
GCTGAGCTCCCATAAGGAGGGTGGAGTTATGTGGGGGCCAATGGGGGCTGAGCTCCCATAAGGAGGGTGGAGTTTTGTGGGGGCCAATGGCGGCTGAGCTCCCATGAGGAGGGTGGAGTTATGTGGGGGCCAATGGGGGGCATTGGGGGCTGAGCTCCCATAAGGAGGGTGGAGTTATGTGGGGGCCAATGGGGGCTGAGCTCCCATAAGGAGAGTCTGACCTCATGATCACACACACCTGTGGGGGTCTAACATACTTTTACACACAAGCTCAACCAAGACCAAAACTATGGATTTTTACTGCCAGTTTACTAATGCTTACACTGAATGTCAGAACCAGTGGGCTAGCTCCTAGTGTTAGTCCTTAATAAACACGACGTTTATATCTTTAGTCTTGATTTATTCAGAGTTGTCACAACACACCGGCACCGCCATTTCCACACAACAGACTGAAGCGCACATCTGCGCATGCTCACATAGTCAAGGTGAAACTCCTATTACCGTAAGGAACACAGTAGATGGGAAATACAAGTTAACAATCTCCCTATACTTTTTAGAAAATAAAATAAAATAAATGCCTTTCAAATATTTCAACATTTCACAACACAAAGGCATACAGTGACCATAAAGTAAATAAAACAATTCCTGAGTCCCTCCTGTGAGTATTCAGAATATCTTTGACAAAAGTGCAACCCTTTACCTATGCATTGGCTAGGCAAACATTTTTGTGCTTTCAATAGTGCATGTATTTGTTTATTTTATTTTTATTAGTTTAGATTCCAAAGTCCTTCACTAAGTGCTTTCAAAAGCACCAGGGCCGATGCTCCCTTTTTAGTCAGTCAGCGAGTTGTGTTTTAGTGTCTGACCAGAGCACCTTCTTGATTGTCTTGCTTTGGATGAGCTCCTTAATGCTGCTTATTTCCAAACAGAGTCTTTTCTCTGTGACCTGCTTGGTTGACTTAAGAGCATCAAACAGAGAGTGATTGTCCGTCACGCAGACCAACGGAGGAGCATTCAGTCCAGCATTACCGGTAGTGAGTTCAGAAAAGAGAGTGGCCAGAAAAACGGCATTGTCTATTCCATCTGACATAGCAAGAGTTTCCCCTGCAAGAGTGCTCCGTACCACACGTCTTATTCTCTTGGATTGCCAACAGAGAGGAGAAAACTTCCCTCTTTCTCCCATGAGGGTAATCAAAGTCCCTCCCTGTGTACCTCCATCTGGTAGGTTACCAAGAGAAGCATCACTGAAAACAATTAAATTCAGAGCATCATTGTTTCCCAAATGCTGAAACCTGAGGGTCACCTTTTCAGACTTAAGCTTACGGATGACCTTATTTGCATCATGAATAGACTGCACAGTAGCATTTTTTATATTGGATGCCAAACAACAAGAATCAAACATAACATCAGGTCTGGTCTGCTTAGCAACCCATAGGATCTGTCCTATTTTTGATCTAAGCTGCTCCTTTTCAGTTTCACTGAGAGGAGCATCCCTCTGTATAGCACATGCTGGTTGCATGTAAAGAGGTTGTAGATGTTCAATGTAACTGTGCTGATGCACCTGGACCACACCATCAACAGTAACACAATCCATTCCTACATAGCAGAAACTGTCATGTTCCTCGCGTCCAACATGGAACGCAGACTTCAGTAGAGGAAGCACATTCGTTGAAAAGTTTTGGGAGCCTGCCCACAAAAAATCATCTACATGACATGCAAGTACTCCAGTGACCTTGAACTCCTCATCCAACCAATAAAAGACTGCTGGATCCACCTGGGACACTTTACCACCTGTGCTCAGCATGATTTCTTTCACTTTGTTATACCAATACAGTGATGCATCTGCCAGACCATATACACATTTCTTTAGTTTCCATAGAACATTTTCACTGCCTGCCTCAGGAGGAGGGCGAATATAAATATCCCTGGACAGCTCCATGCCCTGCAAGAATGCAGATTTGATGTCCATAGAATGGACTTGCCACTGATTTTGACATATCACTGCTAGCAACAGCCTAAGAGATTCTGAAGCACAGGTTGGGGAATCTTTCTGCAGCTCTTGAATATTAAGCTCTTCAAAACCTCTGGCTACTAGTCTGGCTTTAGGTACAATACCATTAGGAGTTTCTTTGAGAGTACAGACCCATCTAGTGGAGACACACTTTTGACCTGTGTCTTCAATTTCCTCAAAAACATTATTATTGTGCCAGTTCTTTATTTCTTCTTGTTTAGCTGCATCAAATGAGATGTCTTTTGTGATGAGTACATCAGCTTCCCTGTCTTCTGATTCAATGTTAAGACTATCAACACGTGACATATCAACTGACTCCTTTTGTCCATTACTGCCATTGTTGAAGATGTTGCAGGTTATACCAATTTTTGTGTTGTCCTGTAGCTTTGCCTGCTCTGCCTAACACTTTGGCTCTATGTAGACCACTGTCATTTCTGTTCATAAATGTTACAGTCTGGCCTGGTTGTAGTTTTACATCTGCAAGAGAGACAGGGTTACCACAAACATTTTGTTCTGTTTCAGTTTGTGTCACATTAGCTTGTGTCAAGGGTGGGTGCACCACTTCTCCTGTATTTACCTCCCTGTCATTGACATCCTGTTCATTGTCTGTATTTTGTTCACTATCTGCTGCTTTGTTTATGATGCCTCTCACACTTTCTGTCTCTTCGTTAGCATCATCTTGTACAGTGTGCTTATCCTGATCCTGTGTGTTCACCTTACAAAGCCTAGAGTGGTGCACTCTAACTAGAATTCCACCATGCCTTATGAACACAACAGCTCCATCCTGACCAATAACTACACCTGGTCCCTTCCACTCTGTACAGTCTGCTCGTTTGTAATATACTTTGTCTCCTGTCTCATATTTGTCATCTGTGGGTCTGAGCTGCTTACGCAGTGCTCTCCTTATCCTCTCTGAACATTCAGCTTCAGTGAACGCTTTCCTAGAAGCATGTAAGGCTGAGATGTGCTCTCCTACTCTAGTACTTACGGTAGTGCCCTCTAGAGCAGGTAGCCTATCAACTAATACAGAAGGGAGGTTAGGATTTTGACGAATACCAGCTGATGTGGGCTATATCCATGAACATTGAGCATACTGTTCTTAGCCATGAGGGCCCAGTCTAGGGCAGTGTGCCAGTCACATCCATTTTCTCGTTTCACCTTCTGGATAATCTCGGTCAGAGTTTGATTATGTCTTTCCAGTAGTCCGTTGCTCCAGGGACTGTATCCCGCTGTTGTTTTTGTCTCGATGTTGAAGTTTTCTGCCATGTCTCTGATCTCTTCATTATTCAATTCTCCCCCATTATCACTGTATAATCTCTTTGGGGGACCATGGACACTTATCCATGTGTGAATGAAGGAGTTGACTAGGACTTTTTCGTCTTCACAATATTTCCTGCGCTGAAACGTGTGAAATGGTCGATGATATGTAGATACCATACACATGGTTCCAACTCGTGCAGGTCCACTGCTACAGTTTCGTTATACTCCGAAGCTAAAGGCAAGCCTACAGCAGGCTTCGGCTTTGTCTTGCTGTACCTCTGGCAGATGTCACAGTCATGTATGATTTGTTGCAAAATAGTAATACATTCTTTGTCTTTATTTCCCGAGCTGTGGATGAGCCTCTGCAGTCTGTCTGCTGATGCATGGCCAAACTGTTTGTGAAGCTTCAGAAGAACTTTGCGTTTCTCATCTGGAGACATGTTTTCTGTTACTGTAAGGACCTCATCTTCAGTTTGGCTCTCTCCTGTATCTTTGTCTCTAATGTCCACACAGTAGTGCCCCGAACTGGTGAATTCAAGAGGTATCTGTTGTTTGAACATCACTACTGTGTCATTTTTCATGTCCAAAACGGTTCCTGCCCTTTTCAAAGACGTTTTACTCAGCAGTAGTGGTATATCAACTTTGACTACTTCAGTTTCGACATGACATTTTGTTTGTCCTATTTTGGCAGGTAGTTTGACTTTTCTGTTGGAATGTACTATGTCCCCAGCTCCGAAGCGAAATGGTCTGCAACTGGGAACTTCTGTATCCAATAACTGCTTGACTTGCTCCTGGTTGAGGTCATCAACATAGCTTTCTAGCCATTTCTCCCCACATACTGTACGAGTACAAGCAGTGTCAATGATAGCTGATCCCAGGGATTCAGCCAGGAAAATCTCTGAGTTAGACATGGAGGCTTTTGTAAACAATGTGATATTGCATTCCTCTACATTTTCATCTTCAGTTAATCTTACTTGTTCATTCTTCTTGTGCGGACAGTCTCTAGCCCAATGAAACGTGCTCTGACAAACGGCACATCTTGACCTCTTACCGAATTTATCCAGTGGATTGGTACCCGGTAATGGTTGCCGTTGTTGTCCACTTTGTAACGTTGTATTCCATCTGTGGAAGGATCCCCTTCCTTGCGGTCGCTGTTCTGTGAAGAACGCTACGTCCTGGTTCACTTGTATTCCACTTGACGAGCCTGGCGTTTTCCCTCCAAAAATCCTGTTCAGCGCTGATTTCATTGAGGAGAACGTTAACTCTGTGCACGCTGTCAGTGCTAATTGCCTGTTTTTCTCATCTAGACAAGCAGTGTCCAACAATTTAAAAGCTAACACAGCATCAGGAAGTGTCATGTTATACTTTTTCATCCGGTTGTATCGCTGTTCAAAGTCGATGATGTAGTCCGCCATCGAAACGGAGCCGTCTTTGGTGATGCCCTCAAAATGCGAATACGCTTCGTATGCGCGATCCTTTTCTTCCTTCAGGAACACGCTGTCCAATTTCTCTATTAATGTTGCCATACCGGTATCACTGTCCAAATCCGCTGCGGATATTTCCATTGCAGTGTCCCGAGCTCTTCCTTCAAGCCCCAAAGCAACAGCGAGTGCTTGTTTCTTTTTGCCGAGTTCGGTAACCCGCATCCATATTTGGGGTTCATTTTTCCAACACTCGTACGGCCTGGCTTCATCAAACTTCGGCGGAATCCTATAGTTAGAGGCCATCCTCTGCTACCAATGTTAGTCCTTAATAAACACGACGTTTATATCTTTAGTCTTGATTTATTCAGAGTTGTCACAACACACCGGCACCGCCATTTCCACACAACAGACTGAAGCGCACATCTGCGCATGCTCACATAGTCAAGGTGAAACTCCTATTACCGTAAGGAACACAGTAGATGGGAAATACAAGTTAACACCTAGCTCCGTTTGTGAAGCCAATTTGAAAGTAACTTAAACCTGCATTATTTCGAATGGCCTGCAGGGGGTGAGTTCACTGGCTGAAAAAGAAGTGTGTTGTATGGAAGTGAATTGGAAAATGAGCGACCCTACTTCCCACTTGATTGATGACCTCAGTAAACACTTCCTAATGAGTTGATGGTCTCAATCACTCACTGTTCATTTAGTACATTATGGTCCCATTTAGAGTCGAATAGATGAGAAAGCAGACTATGTTTTGGGGCATGATTGACAGGTCGTCTGTCCAGTGATCGTGCAGCTTGTCGATCACAGACCAATAGCAGGAGGCGCTGCAGCTCTTCTCATCTAAATTCACGTCACTTCTGGCTCCAAATAACCAAGATGGCGACAGTGAAAATGCCAACCTAGAGGCTTCAAAGCACGACTCCAAAAACCAATGAGTGACATCACAAAGCTACGTCCATATATTTATACAGTCTATGGTCAGAACAGATAAGCTCATGTTCTAAAATATCACTTATAGGCTAAAGTTGAAGTGAACAGCAGGTCAGAATCAGAATCTGCTTTATTGGCCATATGTACACATACAAGGGATATGACTCTGGTTTGCTCTCAAAGTCACATACAGAGAAAAAGCTATGCACAAGTTAAAATGGACATGGCACGGATACATTGATTTACATAGCTGGGTGACATCACTGATGACATCATCACCGTTATCCATTCCTGACTGAATGAATGAATGCCTGACTCACCCCAAAACGCCTTCTCTTGACCATGCGCACGTGGTCAAAAGTTGGGAATTCTAAATGATTTTAAATGGTCTAAATGAGATTAGAGGCCTTTTCTATTCAATGTTATTTTAGATGTTTTCTTGAAATGTATAATGTTGCTATGATGGATGTATCCTATACACTGTTGTTGTTGTATTCTGTTATAGGCTACTTTTGAGTGTATTCTATTACTTATGTATGCGATCTAAACAATTACCGGCCTATCTCCAAGCTGTGCTGCCTGGCCAAAGTCCTTGAAATTTTAGCAAATGAGCAACTCCGTTTATTTTTAGACACATACAATATCCTTCAATCACACCAATCAGGGTTCAGACCGAGGCACAGTACTGTTACTTACCACCACATCCCTTGTTGTAAACAATATACTGAAAAGCCTTGATGACCGTCAGCACTGTGCGGCTCTTTTCGTAGACCTCTCAAAGGCATTTGATACAGTAGATCACAACATTTGACTGAAAAAACTGTCCTCCATCGGGCTGGACAACCTCTCAGTCAGGTGGTTTTCCAGTTACCTGTCTGGGAGGAGACAAACAGTTAGTGTTGATGACACACGATCTGGGTCTTTGTGTATTGGTCCCACATTATTCACTCTTTATATTAATATTTTCTTTCCTTCTGAGCACTGTAACGTCCATTTGTATGCTGACGACACAGTTTTATATTGTACTGGAGCGACACCTGCACAGGCAGTCACAAGGCTTCAGACTGCCTTTGACCGTCTTCAGCAGGCCCTGTCTGACATGAAATTGGTCTTAACACATTCACTGCCAGCCTTTTTTTTTTTTACTGTAGGTAGGTTCTGCCAGAGGGTTTTTTTGAGGATTCTGGCTCATTTTACAAGAGCCGAGGATTATTTTCTGCTTGGAGTTTGTGAACACAAAGTTCACAAAGTACTAATAGAATGTGTGCTTTCTCTGTGTAAAAGAGTTAGTTTGTAGAGTTAGTAGTTATGTAGATATTAGCCGTTGAGTACAGCATGGTTTCAGCGTCTGAGAGTGAAAGCTGAGCTAATCGCAGTTTTGTGAAATTCAATCAAACAGGCAGAACAGTCACTTTAACCATTTATTTTTGGCATCAGTGAGAGATCAGACATCTAAACAATATAGTTCTGAACGCCCTCTCCTTCAAACTCCTCCCTCCGTGGGCGTGTCTGGTGGCTTTCAGCCTGCGTTTGTCACAAGCGAGTGTTCTGCTGCTGCTGCTGCTGCTGCGAGTTTGAGCAGCCTCCCTCCCTGGCAGCGAGTGTGGATAGGGCCACCCGATCTGACTGTTGTCACCCCATTATATCGGCGTTATCAGCGTCCCATCACTCCATTCATATCGGCCAGTAGGCCCCTATTTACCTGCTAATAGGTGCAGAAGGCGATTATCCACGATTATTTTCGCTGACAGCCCTAACCTCGCGTCACCAGGCTCTTCTCGGTGAGAAGCGAGCCCTGCCCCTGCCGAAGGCGCATGCGCAGAAGATCTCTGATATTTACGGAAGCATAGTACACCATTCACGCTTCATTCTTCTGAGGTGAGACGCACGAGATCTTTTAAACTAATTATTTAGTCAACAATACAGAAATTACTTTTAATTTACGGAACATGAGTTAACCGTTTTGCAATTGCATTTTGCGTGATAGTATTAGCTTTAGCAGGACGCTAGTCTTGCTAAGCAGGTAGCAGCTAGCTGCTAGCAGAACGACGCTAGTCCTGCTAGCATTATGGCTCATTGGCACCAATCTCTGCTAGTTTTAACCTCAAACCAAGCCAAACAGCTACGAGAGTAATCGTGACCATAAACATTTGAGTCAGAGACACACAAAAACGTATACCGAGATAAAGTCGGGTGAACGTCTAGTATCTTCTAGTTTGAGGCTAAATTAACTACGTTACCCACAATGCTGTAGCCGTGCTGGTCGCTATACAAAGCAGTTGATGCCGCACTTAGCATTGTGGGTAGCGTAGTTAATTCGAGACTAGACGTTCACCTTCACGTCAGTGCAAAGCTAGTCAATTGCATCGCAAATAAAACCTGTTTTTCTTTAAACAAGGTTGATATCATACGGATTTGTGCGTTTGGAGCAGCTACCATCGTCTGGTTGTTCCTGGTAAGTCTATTTTGCATCTTTGATAATAATAATAATGTTTGAATAAAAGCTTGCACAATGCGTGGGCACAAAATATCATTAAATGGGGGTCTATTGCGCTGATGTAGACTAAATTAGGGGTCCTTGATATGAAAAGGGTTGAGAATCACTGCCAGATTTTGAGCCCTTCTCCGTGTGTGTGTGTCTCTCTCTCTCTCTCTCTATAAAACAGCCTGCGTGTGTGTACCTGTTTGTGTGACGGCTACCTGGCTGATGTGTCCACACAGACATTGTTGCTGCTGCGATCTATTGTTGGGAACTGCACGCACCTCTGAAGGTAAAGAAAACACACCGGACAACACCGAAATCTCTGAGCTGAGTCACGCTCCTTAAGCCCCAAATGCACTGGGAGCGAAACTTGACGCGCGTCAATTTCTGCCCCTATAGCGCACTGCAAGCATCAGATCTGAAATGTATCCACCACAGAATGACAGAACCATCAGTATTTTGGGGAAAATGCCACTAATTTATATGTAGGCAGCCACAATGACCGATGAAAAAAGTTGTTATCCCGTAGTTTTGAGCCCCTGTCATTCAGAGGCTGTTGGATCATCCTATCTGTCTGCCGTGCAGAGGGGGAGAAAAAAAGGCTGCGCATAAAATGTTTCATGTCTCACCCTGACATCCAGGGATAGGCTATATTTTGCTAGCCGATGCGTTTAGAAAATGATTCTCACTTTGTTCAGACAGTACTATACACTACTATACTATACACTATAGTGTAGTGTATTTACATGCTTGCTGTATTTAAACTGTCGTGAGATTTGTTTTGTGGGGCATAGCGAGACAGACGGGGATGAAAGTGGGCAGAGAGGGAGGGGGGAGCTCAGAGTGCTTTGGTCGTTGCTGGAACCTCATTTGACGCTCCAAAATCGAAACAGGTTGGGAGTACGGGCGTCAAGGCATTTTAAAGCGCATCAGAACGCTCTTGGTGCATGTTCGGCCATTTAAAACAATGGGTGGACTTCAAAACGCAAGCGTCTGATGCTCCCAGTGCGTTTGGGGCTTTACGCTATGGACAGACAGGATGTGGAAGCGCAGAAGCGTGGAAGCGAAGCACATTTTCCTCATGAGCAGGCGCCTGGCTGGCTGTCCACACAATGAGCACGTTTTTCCGCGCCGGGCATCAGCGACTCGCTCGTCTTCATCTTTTGTTTTCACATATCTACCTCATTTTCATCATGAGTTTATGTATAATGGGGGGGCCATGCAACTGCAAACACATACACACACATATATCTATACACATATATATATATATATATATATATATATATATATATATATATATATATATATATACACACACATATATATATATATATATATATATATATATATATATACACACACACATATATATATATACTGTATATATACTGTGTGTGTGTATATATATTAGGGATGTCACGGTATGGGAGTCAAGAGCCTAAATGTGTGTGATTTGGTTAAAGAGTTCAGAGATACAGTAGTTACAACTTTCCCAATTGGGGGGGCACCTTTTTCCAAGCTTTGTCTGAGGGGGGCCCGCAGTCTCAGACTTAGAAAACCACTGCACTAGTGTAATGCAGTAATGAGACCATGTGACTACATTAACTTTCTGTTTTTTTGGTTGTTTTGTAGGTGAATATGGCAAAAAGGAGAAAGGTCAGACCGTACATCCTTGTAAAAACAATTCCACTGAAAGGAAGAGCAAAAGTCTCCCGGAGGTTTTTAAGTGATCTTTTCCCAACCGAGAAAAGCTGCTGCTTTTTACCACCACCACGAGCAGCTGCAGCCAGTAGTGACTTCCCAGAAGAAGAATGCTTGGTGAAGTCAGTCAGTCAAAAGAAGAATGACAATGTGGAGGCATGGCAAAGCACACGGGAAATACTCCTCAATGTGAGTGCTGAGCTCCTTTGTCCTCCAGATGACACCGCCTGCACAGCTTGCAGTGTGTCTCTCAGTGATGATGAAAGTGAGATCTGGCGATGCAGCGACTGCGGAAGTGAAACCTACTTCTGTTCTGCCTGTGTCCAGAGTGTTCATCAACGCACTGCTGTGGTGCATGCCCTCGAAAAATGGGAGGTTTGTAACAATACTCAATACTTTCTCCTCCATTTTGTACACAATTTTTTTTTTCAGTAAGCAAAAAAAAATAACGTGCAGTTTGTTGGTGCAGCATTATTGTCCTCTTCACTGTGGTGGTGATGATGGCTGTCAAACCATCTCATGATGGGTATTGGAAACACATACAGATCAGCTTTGTATGGTTGGATATTGGGAAAGTGTCTCTAATTCAGAGCCAGTATACAGGAAGTAAAGGTTGATCATTGTCAGGTGTTTTGAGATTATTTGAGAGGAGGCAGACCGCTTGTTGACTGTGCTCTGCACTGTGTCCCAGGTTATTTATCTTAAATTATTTGTTTTTCGCATTCGTGGAATAGTTTGTGGACATTGATCAATGTTGAAGATCAGTAACATGACGAGCTGAATCTGCCTACATAATACAAAATTAACTTTGATCATGGAGAAAAATGCCCAGTTTGAAAGTATGTGTCACTACATTTCCTAAACAGCGTTCTCTCAATGGTTTTTTCGTTTGGCAAATGGTCAGTATAGTGACATTTTTTAATCTCTGACACTTAAATGTTGAGCTTTGTGTTAATAGGTCAGAAAGTCAAAGTATATCATGCTTATCCCATGAAAATGTTGCCAAAGATGAACACGTTTCAGGGGTGCCAACTAGTCACCTTTAGGTGACAGTCACCTTTTCGATCCCAAAATAGGGCACTTAAGGGACCCTAGTCTCCACCAAAAAACAATGCTGATTTGTTTAGCACAAAATCTCACATATCTGAAAACTCTTAACAGTTTAGCAGGCATTCATTTAGTTTGACAGTTATTCAGAGTTGATTTGAGTTAATGTGTGGACCAGTGATGTCATTCATGAATGACATCACTGGCCCATCATGATCATTTCAATCATGAGAGACCAGAGGGTAGCGTTAACAAGCAAGCTTTATTCAAGTACGGCATGGCGATAAGATCTATGGCATGAAACGGCATGGCAGCATGGCAACTAGTTATTTGGCGTAATGACTCCGCGGTAAGATGCCTCTCTTCTGGAGGCATCTGCTCGGACTAGGATAGAGAATCCCCCCCCATAGGGGATTCTTCAGGAGTCAAGACATTGGTGGTGGACTGGGGAGGTGGGTGGGGGGAAACACAGCTTCAGAGAATGGGATGCGATCAGCTCAGGTACAGCGACCAGAAGGATCAGGGAAAGAGGACGATGACACGCTGAGCATGGCTATAAATACTGCCACGTCATAGCCTCGGCATTGACGACATTACCGACGTCATATTGGCAAGTGCGTCACACAGACATCACACTAGGATTACATATGATGTGAGGCAGCATGTCTGGTCTTCATCTTGAAACTAGGTCGAGACCACCATTTCAGATATGTGAGAGTTTATGTGCAAAATAAATCAGCATTGTTTTTCGGTGGAGTTCTCCTTCAAGTGAATGATTTGGAGTATTTTTGTGTCTGCCCTGGTATCTGTCACCTTTTCAAATCTCTGAGAAATTGTATTGCTCATGTTGTATTTTTCAGTGCTTTAAAAGGTTTATTTTGTGATTTTTTTCTTTAAGGCGGGTGAATTTAATCAGCAAATTCCCATGGGCTTCAGATGGCGTTGGTCAAGGAAGGATGGCCACCAATGTGAAATGTCCTATGAACGTCTAATAAAAGTATTTGATGATCAAGGTAAGTTGTGTGTGTGTGTGTGTGTGTGTGTGTGTGTGTGTGTGTGTGTTAGACACAGTATATTTCACAAAACTGCACAAGGAGGAAAGGTATGAAAAACAAATGTACAGCACCTCACAGCTTCTCCATTTGTCATGAATTCTAGGAAGGCCTCATGATGTTTGGATCCAGTTTTGCAAGTGTGAAATGGAAGTTGCAACATTACTACGTTACAGCCTTTGGCCTGCAAGTGTTAAGCAACCGCAAAGTGCCATTTCCATCAAGCTCATGGACATGATCTGCCGTTTGCAGCTTGAATGTGGTGCATCACTGAAGGCTATATGTGCAGCAATTCAGCATTCCTCAGTATCTTCGAAGGTTTGATTAATAGGAGCCTCTATCCATTTGATTTTTACCATTGCCTTTACCTGAAAGCTTCCAATTTGAAAAACACATATTAATCACAGTCTTTTGTGATTATGATTGTTGCCTTACAGTGCCGAGACCTCTATGGGATTCTCATCACTGAGTCCTATGAGGAATACAGACACCTGCGATACCAGCTATCTACACTGCGTCATCTCGGGCCTGAGATAACTGATGGGACACACTGTCCTCTTTGTCCACAGGTATGATGTATTCATTTTATGCATTCAATTCAGGATGTGGGATGTGTGAAGGATTCAGGCCTATTATATCTTAGACCACTTATACAAACAACCGGGGTTGGAGCAGGATAGTTTGCTGCATGTTCAACCCTTTTGTCAATTCACACCAAGTGAAACGGGTTATTCCCTGCCCTGGTCATGACAATTCAGATTTGCCCCGGTCTCAACCTGGGAGGGAGACTTAACATTAGCCTACCTCAGTGGTTCTCAACCTGTGATATGCAGACTCCCCTCCCTCTCATACTTTCATCTGGTGGTTTCTGAGGTGGTACTTGGTATAAAAAGGAGAACCACTGGGTTAGGTTAATGGCATAACAGACCTGGGTGGATCCATTCACACTGAAATGAACCCTTGTCCGAACCTGGTCCAACCCTGGTGTCGCCAACCCAGGTCAGGCAGCCCAGTTAACCCTTTCATACCAAAATCAACCTGCAAATAATCCTGGTTGGACATTTGGTGTGAAAGGTGGAATAGTCTGGACGATACGATTCAAAATACATACTACAGCATGCGCTGGGACGCTTCATCAGTGATGTTAACTGGGGTCGTAGGGTGTTTCGGGTCTATCGAACATCACACACCCTCGCCCAGTAGACCCAGCCGAGGCCGATTACGACCCGACCCGCGTCCCAGAAGCAGCCGCTCACAGATCAGCCTTCCTACTCTGTCTGCAACATTGCCCGCGGAAGGGTTGATCATGCCCAATCCGCTGCAATAGAGCTAGTGCTACACCGCAGCATTGAAAGAGCCTTCGGTGCATGGAGGGCTAAGGCCCTGTGGGTGAATCCAGGCCGCGCTCCTCCTTCGTCTCACCAGACCCTCCCAAAAGGCAATCCTACTATGCCGCACCATAGACAAAGAGGATGCCTCAAGAAGGCCTGTGCGCTGCACGTCATTCGCCTGCGGCGAGCACCTCGCTCTAGCCTGAAGGACCCCAGGCCGCGCCGATCTTTACACAGCTTTTCAGGAGGCTAATCCGTAGCGTTTGTGGATTTCTCCCTCACGAGAGAGCCAGGCTGGGGTGCTAAACCCATCCCGTACCGGGTGCGGTCTCTCCGACCGTCATAGTCATAGTCTGGACGATAGATATTCCATGACACAGCATTTACAATTAACCAAAGGCTTTCTTGCAGCTGTTGAGTTATCAGGCACACAGTATCTTACTGTAGCTGAACTAGATTTGTTTGACTGACTTAAGTGTATTTGAAATAAGTGTGATGCTGCAGAGTTATGTAGAATAAGAGCAATCATGAAAAATATATTCAATAAGATGTATGAAATGACTTCAATCAGGATCAGGTAAAAAAAATATTCCCTTGTCATGTTTAATTTTAAACTTGTCACAAACGAATACCTAGTGCCATCCTATTTAATTCTCACTCTCACTTTTTGTAGGAGGGTGGAACTCTGGTTCTTGCTGCGGACGGACTGTTTGGACTTCCGAGAAAGAAGTCCTCTGGAAGCAGTTGTGAAGGACCCAAGCACTTCAACTGCTTCTTTTCCCCACAAGATGATGTGGACACTTTCATTAGAGAACAACAGCACTCACCTGAGGAGGTAAAGGATGACTCAATTTAATACTTTCCTCCCTCCTTACATGGCATGACAATCCAAGTTAATACAGTATGGATTTATTCCCAGTTCATGTCTGTACATTTTATATAAAACACTATTGAAGTTAATAGTTAAATTTCTGAAATGTTGATGTCATAGTATACAACATGTAGTTCCGACCAAGCAATCTGATTGGTCAAGGACCGTTCTCAAATGAGCATAACCGCACACCTAGCCACGCCCTCATCACTAAAATATCACTCCACCGGCCGGTCTGTTCAGCAGACAACAGCAGCGGCCACAATTCTGCAGGCAACATAGTGCCTATAGTGCCTGTATCGTGAAGACGATGGGATTTCAAGCAGGACGGCCCAACCTCAACTCTATTTCCACCGACATCAACAGTAAATCCACCAAATAAATACAAATTAACAAAACAATCCATTGTGCATCATCAACGCTGTTATCTAGCTGCTGCTTTCTGCACAGGTGTTTGTTACAGTTAACTAATGTGATGAGCATGTCAGCTGGTTGACGCCTGGCTGACTCAACGGGGACTATTTCTTGTCTAATGGAAATGGACTAACACTCGGCAAAAAGGTTATTTTGCGAGAAAATTCCCCCAAAATACGAACACCTTTTTTATGCCTCCACCGGCGATAGCCAGGCCGGAGGCATTATGGATCCCGATTGTATGTACGTACGTACGTCCGTATTTCCGATGTTCGTTTAACACGATATCTGAGGAACGCCTTGACGGAATTTCATCAAATTTGCCTCAAACATCGACTTAGACTCAAGGATGATCTGATTCGATTTTGGTGGTCAAAGGTCAAGATCACTGTGACCTCTCGAACGTCATTTTCAAGCTTGTTAACGCGATATCTCAGGAATGCCTTGACGGAATTTCATCAGATTTGCCTCAAACATTGACTTGGACTCAAGCATGTACTGATTACATTTTGGTGGTCAAAGGTCAAGGTCACTGTGACCTCATGAACGCCATTCCCAAGTTCGTTAACGCGATATCTCAAGAACGGCTTGATGGAATTTCTTCTGATTTGGCTCAAACATCGAGTTGGACGCAAGGATGAACTGATTCCATTTGGGTTATCAAAGGTCAAGGTTACTGTGACCTCTCGAATGCCATTTTCAAGCTTGTTAACGCAATATCTCAGGAATGTCTTGATGGAATTTCTTCGAATTAGCCTTAATCGTCACTTGGACTCAAGGATGAACTGATTCGATTTTGGTGGTCAAAGTTCAAGGTTACTGTGACATCACAACCCCTCGTTTTATGCTCGTTAACGTGAGATCTCAGGAGCGCCTTGACGGAATTTCTTCCAATTTGCCTCAAATGGCCATTTGGACTCAAGAATGAACTAATGGCGGAGGCATAAATCCGCGGTCGTTCTAGTTTATCGCTTGTATTTTTTGGCTGAATGTTGTATAACTTCGGTTATGCTTCGGTCCTGCCGAATCACTGTCGTGCCACTAATGACAGTAAAGCACACCCTCTCATGTAAGATTGCTTAATTAGGTCAAATAGTGTAAGTTGGACAAGCTTGAGTTATTATTCCTTCATGCTTTCTTTTAAAATGTATATACATTTTTGTGTATTGTTTATTCATTGAACAACCAGAAAAATGAATTGATAAATTCAAAATGTTTTTAATTAAGCACTGTCATACCAATGTAGAATATCACCAAATGTGATGATAGTTTACGAATGATTATCTTTGGGTGTTTCCATCCCCTTCTCTGCTCAGCAAGGTCAGATTTTACACAAAGACATCCACTTTCTAAGAAGTTTACCTTTGTGAGAGAGTAATGTATTTTGAGAAATGATGGATCAAAACATGTACATTCCTACTTCTACAGGGGTGTGCCAGCTTTCAGGCAGGGAGTGCCCTCTGGTCAAAGGTCAAAAACTCCAAATTGGATGAAACTGGAGTTTTTGGGATATCCTGTAAGCACGAACATCCACAGCGCTTTCTTAGTCTTAAGAGACGCGAGAGGTAAATATAAAACTTTCATTAGCACTTTACAAATGGGTTACCATGTCCTGTTTCAGCTAAAATAGTTGTATTATCTTCTAGCCTTTCGAATGCTGTCTACCTGCTCAAGGAACTGCAAGAAGATCTGGGAAAACACAAAAAACTTGTCTTCATGTATGACATTGCATGCAAATTGAAACCTCACTTGCAGGTAATTGTTCTATGTATGTAAAGTACATTTAGTTATTTGTTCTCATTAACTGTGGCAGTGTTTGTAAAAGTATCTTTTATCATTAATGCAGTTTTCTCATTTTTGTTTATTCTTAAAGAAGTTTTACCCAGATCTTCTGAACAAAACAACATATGCTGTACCTGCGTTCCATGCTTATGGGCACGATGTTGATTGTCAGGTAATCATCATTTGGTTTTGACATTATTAACTTGATTGCAATTTATCAAAGACAGTACAACTATTTTCTATGTTAACTTCTGATCTTGGTTTAATGTTTTGTAGATTTCCTATGGTTAACTTGATTGCAATTTATCAAAGACAGTACAACTACTTTCTATGTTAACTTCTGATCTTGGTTTAATGTTTTGTAGATTTCCTATGGTTGTAGGAATGTGGAGGATGCAGGCCTAGCTGATGGGGAACAGTTGGAACGACTGTGGTCATACCTTCGCCGTTTTGGCAAGGTGACTAAAGAAATGACCCCTTCACACAGAGTTGACCTGCTGACTGATGCCTTGCTGCACCACAGTTCAAGGATAAGAAAGAGCCAAGGTGAAGAGGTTTCTGTGTCTTTGCCGTCTGCTGTCTGTGTTATTATGGATCCACTGGCCTTGCAGGCAGAACAAACCCTATGCAGCATTCAAGCTCCAGGATTGGCCATTTAGTAGCGCACCAGGTATTTTCATCTTGCCTCAATCTGATATTTGAGGCAAGGTGGTGGTGGACATGTCATGTCATCGTTAAGTGACCTGTTCTTTTCATTATGCAGGCCTGTCACGCGTTATTGTCTAAATGACTATTTGACTTGAGTACAAGACTCAATCCCCGTGAGAAAACCAGACAAGGTTTCTGCATGAGCAACCCCAAGAAGAGTGATATCTTGGAGTTTGCCCATCAGATGCCAGTGCAAATGCCCCTATAAGGCGTTAAATCCACCCATGTTTGATTACAGGGGTGTGGGGATCACTGCACCAATCTGATCAAGGTGACAGAGAAAAAATGAAGTTTCTACTACAATTTATTTATACTTGTGTTAATGTTAGTGTTGTAATATTGGTTCCATGGTTTAGGAACTCACAAGGTAGCTTCAGGTGGGCTACAGTCGAGCAATATTCATCCATTGAAGCCACATTAGCGTTCGCATGTTCCATTAAGGAGCGTATGTGGCCATCATTTATATGTGTGAGCCTGAGATGTCGAAAATGTGACTGTGGCGTATTGGTTCGCTTCAGGCCAATCCAGCTTGAATGCTGCCGCGTAGGCGGCGCAAGGCGTGTTCTGCCCCCAAAGCCAGTGGGATCCATAATAACGTGTCTGTGCCCCCCACCCCACACACAACCTCTCTCTCTCACTGTCTGTGTCTGTGTGCCTTGTCTGTCTCTCATTCCGTCTGTCCATTTTTAGATATGCACATTGTCAATTTTACATTTTGGCATCATGTTTGAATAGATTGTGTGGCACTTTTCGGTGTTGTGTTGCCAGGAAGGACAAGGTCAGACCCAGTAACATTTCTGTAACATTTACAACCAGGGAATTGAATGCAGTCACATGAACAGAGTGGCTACAACAGCATTGGGTTGAAGAGAGAAAGGTCACTTCTTCAGTCTCATACTACTAACTAAAGTTTATGGGAGTGGTCATTTGTGTTCGGCAGGATAATCTTCACAAACGTGAATCACTTTTCTGACTTTTGAAACCTAAATGTGTTTTTTACGCGTTTCAGAAAACGCTTCAAATGTCATAAAAGTGAACATAAATTAGCACTCCCATAAACTTTTGTTAACCACAGACCTTATTTTATGCATTTAAAGTCCCTGGAAACCAAAATCCACAAAAACCTAACTATTCAATTTAGGGTCTTAGGTGAGTAATTGTGTGCCTCAGAAATTAATTGACATTACTTTCAACCCTAACCCCAAAAATCGACACTTTTCTACAAGGTCTGGATTTCCATTTCCTCATTGAAGAGAGCGGTGCGCGCGGTGCTAAAATGCATGATCTTATCACGTCATAAGATTTAATCGAATCACACACACGCATGCATGCACGCACGCGCGCACACACACACAGTAGCGCAGCGGCAGAGATCTCTTCCTCTCTGTAAACCCCCCTTGTGCAATGCGCCGAGCAACGCGCGAACACACACACACACTCCATCTCTCTTTCCTTCTCTCTCCTCTCTCTCTCCTCCAGCAGGTCTCCTCTGAGAGAGAGAGAGGAGACCTGCTGCAGACGGGACATGCCCACACAGTCCGCGGGAGAAAATACACTCTAAAATCAAATTGATTCTCATGACTTTTGCCATGACTGTCAAACCTAAATTGATATACTTTGCGACGTTCATCATCGTTCAAATTTGGCTGGTGGCTTATTAACATAGGTTCCTGTGATGTGATGAACAGGGACTTTAAGCAAAATTCTAAAATCCCAATCACTTTTACGCTGAAGCCCCAACATGTCTTTCTCTCATGTCTTTTTCTGCCCTGTGACTCCAAAAACATGTCATCCCTGCAGTACTCTATACCAGTAATGCACTCACTAGTAGAGAGCACAAACGAGATCTACCTCCTTTCCAGATTGTAACGGTCACACATGCATTACAACTCTATCTGTGACAATCTTGAGAGCCGTTCTGTTTGAAAAGCCCAAACCGATAAAGTTGTGAGAAGAGTCCCGCACACTGCCAACTTGCAATAAAGATGATTTTTTGGTGACATTTCGGTAACCTACCTTTTTCAAACCAAATTATGTTACTATTAACAAAGCCAAACATATTCCCATTTAGTTTTTGTTTTGTTTTATAAGAAAGTGATGTTATGCATGTTCCTATAAGATGCTTATACTGTTTAAACTAATATATTGATAATCTAATGCCTTCCTTTGAATTTCCTTTTTCCATTAAAGCAAAAGCCCTGGGTCTCAAAGCTGAGAAAACCAAGTCAGTTGAAGATGAAGCAAATACAGAGATGGCTGAAATCATTAAAAATACAGGTACAATGTTATTTTTCCAAACTTTGGGTTGCAAGTGTATGGAATTTGGATCTGCTGCTCATTGTCATATCAATCAGTTTCATGGTCCTTGCAGGAATTTGGTATATGCTAATTAAAATGCATAATGTGCAAAAGATATTGTTGAACGGACTAACTTTCTTCCAGAAATATAAATGTCATTAAGTTTAACTTTGCTGTCAGAGGTTAAACCTATACCCTCCAATTTAAAATTATTATTTTCTCTTTATTTGGAAAAGGCATCACACAGCAAGACATACAAAGCTGGGCAGACCAATATAAAACAGAGGCAAGGCAGTCTGTAGATTGGACCTGGGAAGAGGACTATGTCCAAAAACTAATGGAGCACCAGGAACTGTGAGTGTGTGTACAGCCTTTCTCCGTATGCTGCATCTCCTTGTAGTCTTGCTGTTGAGAGAATCTCACAATCATCTCTCTGTATAGCTCAGTAGCACAAATTGCCTCCAAAATTATACAAAATGGAATAAACACCTTTAGAACCAAAACGGAACATTACGCCCTGGTGGATCTGCTGCTCTTGAATCTAATTGTATTGTGTTATACCAGGTTATAATTTGTCAATTCCCATGGATAAAAATACATTTTCTGTTATTTACAAAGCCTTACTTTTTTTCCTAGAGAACGCTTGAGCACTGTGACCAGCTGCACCCATGACCAAACAACACATTTGGAAAAGTAAGTATTACCTTACTGGCATACATAAAAGTGATGTTGCTTAATTGCTTAATTGTAAATACATAGTGTTCAATCGCCTTGACGGAATTTCATCAAATTTGTCTCAAATGTCCACTTGGACTCAAGGATGAACTGATTACTTTTTGGTGGTCAAAGTTAAAGGTCACTGTAACCTCACTACCATCTGTTTCATGATCGTTTAACTGATATCTCAGGAACGCCTTGAAGGAATTTCTTTGAATTTGGCTCAAACGTTAACTTGGACTCAAGGATCAACTGATTACATTTTGGTGATCAAATGTCAAGGTTCAAGGTCACTGGGACCTCACGAACACCGTTCTCTAGCTCGTTAATGCGAGATCTCAGGGAACGCCTTGACAGAATTTCTTAGAATTTGGCTCAAACATCCACTTAGACTCAAGGATGAACTGATTACATTTTGGTCATCAAAGGTCAAGGTCACTCTGTTCTCACAAATGACATTTTCAAGCTGGTTAATGCAATTTCTCAGTAACTCCTTGAGGGAATTTCTTCACATTTGGATCAAACGTCAAAGTCTGGACAGACATGGATGTCGACTGCTCACTTGTTGGCGGAGGCATATATCCGCGGTGCGGTCGTTCTAGTTACAAATTCACTTAGCCTGTTCAATCTTCTTAACTTTGGACATAGACTTACAACATACTTTCTGACTGGTCACTGATGAGCAATGAAGCATGTTACTGTGTTTATGTACCACTTTCAGATTGGAGAAGAAAATAAAGACAATTGAGAGGAAACATGGCCTTCGTGAAAGATGGCCTCTAACAAGTCACACATGTTTACACATCAGAAGTGTAATTGAAGACAAAAAACGACAGAACTCACTGCAGGCCATCTATAGACTTGTCTTGGAGCGCAGGTTCTTATGCGGCCTCATGAAAAAATACGCAGGTACAGTAAATACTTGAACTATGACAGTTGGTTAAAGGAGCCCTACACTGAAAAACAACGCTGATTTACTTCCCACATAATCTCACTCATATCCAGGAACTGTAAACTGTTTTGCAGCCATTCATTGAGTTTGACAGTTGGTGAGAGTTGATTTGAGTACAATTGTGGACCTGTGGTGTAATTCTGTGCATGATTGACGGGTTACATTTTCAGAGAGAGTGAGAGCGCGTGCAAGATGAATCAGCATTGTTTTCCGGTGGAGTGTCCTTTTTAACCACCCACCCCCCCATCCATCAATTAAACTTAATGAACCATTTGTTTTGCAGAGGGACAAAAAATTGCAATCAGACTGTCAAGGAAGATATCACTGATTTGTCAGAAGATCAAACAAAAACTGAAACACTTCAACACCACCAGAGCTGAAAAACAGCAACCTGCCTTGGATTACCATGAAGTAATTCAGATCGACAACCCCATCTGGTCAACCATGACCAACAAGACAGTAGATGTACAAATGTCAGTCAAACAGAGACTGTTTTTGTTGTGGAACACCGCAAAAAGGGCATCTGAAGAGAAGGCCTACTTGGCAGAAGACTGCATGTCAGGAAAGAGGTTCTTTGAGAAGCAGATCGAAGAAATCGACAAATGCCTCCAGCGAGACTGCCTGCTGTCGTCTAGACAGGACAAAGGTGCAGCTGCCGCTTTGCTCAGCAAGAGAAGAGAGTTTTCAAGCTATCTCTCACAGTATGTCAGTCTTCTCTCAACAAGCACGGATGTCTTTGGTTATATTGTGAACAGTACAGACTCTGACACGGATGAGGAGGACGATGACGAGGAGGACGAGGATATTGTGGAAGAAGAGGAGGATGATGAGGAGGAGCAGGCAGGACCTTCTGAGATGAGATGACTTTTTGCTCCCATGGAAAATAGGCGAGAATGTGCAGTCGGGCAAGGAGTCAACCAGCCGAACACTTGTACTGATATGAATCTGGACCGACTGAACTGAGAGCTTATAGCTCTAGGAGATGAGTGGACTTCTTATCCACAGGCACTGGAGAGCTGAAATGAAAGCATTTGATCATTTTCAGATCTGTAATAGTTTGGGAATTAGGGGGGGAAAATATAATAAACATGTTGTGGTTCAGGTCCGATCCACAGAATTTGATCTTTGATGTTGTTTTGGGCCACTTTGAGTCTGCAGTTTGTGTTGGTGATCAGAATAATATTAATCTAAAATTATTTCTGCATGTATTACATCAAATACTCTGCAAATACTACCCTTTACTCTAGAGGTTTGCACAATTGGCGTCAATGGTAGTGCACAGATACTGCAGGTCTATGGCAGCTGAGTTAACCCTATGTGAAAAACGTGTTCTTACAATTTTGCTGTATTATTGTAATTCTTTGCACCAAGGGTTTTCAAAGTGGGAGGCAGTTCCAGGGGAGGCTCAGTGAATGGAAGTGAAAAGGTTATTACATTAGTTATGAAAATTACATTACATACTGTAGAAAAGACTAAATGTGTGTGATTTGGTTGAAGATATTTCAGAGATACCATAGCTTTGTGGATTTTTACTTCTTTCCCCACTTTCCCAGAGTCTGAAACTAATAAGCCTTCAGACAGACCTTTGCTTATCTATTATTTGGTGTAGTCTGAAGTAGGGCCGCACAATTAATAGTATTTTCATCATCATCGCAATATGAACATGTGCAATAAACACATCAAAAAGACTGCCTGAAACACAATGAATCACAAAAGTGGTTTTATTTATATGCGTCATGTATTCCCATTCAGCGTCTGATCATTTGGTCTTGTGTTGTAAATCCAGCGTACACCTTTCCCTTGCAACAGTGCGCTCTGCACCTCTGCCAAAGCCCAAACACGCTGTGTGTAGTTTCAGCTAGTCAGTGTATATTTCATTTCGTTATTCAGTGGGCATAAGCTATGTTTGGGGTCTATGTTAGCATTAATAAAGCAGAAAGACATAGGAACTGTATAGCTACTATGCATACTTTAATATCTGTTTATTTATCGCAAGTCGTACGTATTGTCATCGCTATATTGAACAATGTTATCGCACATCGGAGATTTTCCTCATATCGTGCAGGCCTAGTCTGAAGTATGTCAAATGGCAATATAAAACTGCAATTGGTGTAATTTAATAAAATAACAGAAAAGTGTTTTGTGTCTGAATAAATATGTTTAAGCCCATTGGAGAACCATGGGCCAGCCGCCAGAAGAATTTTCCCTACTGTCATATATATCTATATAGATATAGATATATATATATATATACAATATATATATATATATCTACATACATATATATATTCTGTAATTTAATATAACAGAAATGTGTTTTGTGTCTGAAGAAATGTTTAAGCCGATTGGAGAACCATGGACCAGCCTCCAGAAGAATTTTCCCTACTGTCATATATATATCTATATAGACATAGATATATATGTACGATCTATATATATATATATATTTACATACATGTATATATTGTGTAATTTAAGATAAAAGTGTTTTGTGTCTGAATAAATATGTTTAAGCCCATTGGAGAACCATGGACCAGCCTCCAGAAGAATTTTCCCTACTGTCATATATATATCTATATAGACATAGATATATATATACGATATATATATATATATATATATATCTACATGTATATATTGTGTAATTTAATATAACAGAAAAGTGTTTTTTGTCTGAATAAATATGTTTAAGCCCATTGGAGAACCATGGACCAACCTCCAGAAGAATTTTCCCTACTGTCATATATATATATATATATATTTATATTTATATATATTTATATATATATATAGATATCTATATATATATACACACACATATATAGACATACATACATACACACACACACACACACACACACACACACACACACACACACACACACACACATATATATATATATATATATATAATATACACACACACGTGTAGGCTATATACATAGGCCTACATACAGTGTATACACGTGTGTGTGTGTGAGCGCAACGTGCCGCATTGAATAGACTGAAGAGAACAAGATGGTATTTAAAACCTGAAGTCATATTATGAAGCCATCTGATTGCAGGTGAACACTGAGCTGCACCATCTTGTTTGGCACCCACATTAGATGTAAAGAAATTATAAATCACATTAACACTTTCTGGCAACCAAAATCGATCCAGTCAGTGAAGAGGCACTGACGTTCTAATTGAAACGTTGCTCGATCCGTCCTGTCATTGAACACACCCCTTTCATTCGTCCAAACGCAACCAGCTGGAATCACGTCTCCAAAGTAGCACTAATGAATGTATGTTTCTGTTTTTATAACATACCGTTTCACACAATATGTTAAGGTTATACTTTCTCTGTTGAAAAATGAACGGATATGTTTTCTAAAGCCTAGTGTCAGAACCCTAACCCTAACCTGGAAGAACAATAGCCTACAAAAACTACAATTTGTTGCATCTACAATGAGTTGCAATATACAGTAGTGTGCGGCACCATTGTTTTTTGTAGTTCTAATGTGTTTGCCCTATTTTATGAAGTAGTGCCCAGGAAACTTGCAAGCTTATTATAGGTTTTTGTGGCCACAAGATATTGATTCTAGATATTGATGCTTGCCTCATACACAATGATATTTTTTCAATTTGGACCCAGTTTAGACTAAATTGTCATAAAGTACCTAGTACCTAATTATAACTTTATTTTCCCATTAAATTAATATGGTTTAGATCCAATGTATCCAGCTTCCCAAGGCTGTCAGAATGGTTGTAAATGATCTAGATTGTAGCATATTGTATTGCCAATTCATTTCTCTGTACAGTTGTGTTTTGCACCTTTTATCAACAAGGTCAGTAGGCCTATAGGCTTGTGGAGGGATAGTGGGGTATTATGGAGACAAAGATAGTGGTGTTTATTGTAACAGCACTAACGTACTTCGACATTCAAAAGACATACAGACCAGTCACCGACCCTCTAATCTTCCTCTATCCAAGTGGTTCTCAAAGTGGGGTCCTTGAGGGGGTTGCAGGGGGTCCCCAGCAAGGGAGAGAGACAGGCCTGGATTTGCCTCGTAATCCAATTTCCACATTTCTCACTTGCTCCAGGCAGCCAACCTCAGCCACTCACCCAGCCTAGGGTGCGTTCCATTTGGTCAACGTTCCATTTGGTGAAGTATGTTCAATTTGGTCAACTATGTCCCTATTAGCCTCATCAGTCCCCACTGGTGGTGATGTCATCAGTGATGTCACTGGTGATGATGTCATGAGTCCCCAGACGGATGGGGGCCAGGGGGAGTCAACCCCCCCCAATGGAAGCGTTTCTAGACACATTGACCTTCAACCTTACAGCAAGCCTGTCTCCACGCCCCTCAAATATGGTCAATTTGACAAATTTGAAGGTTACAGCCTTGTGTGAGCTGTTCTATGGATCCCTGCGTCTCCCAAGGGACCTCCAGGCAGTGAGGGTCCCAGCCTGGGTTTTGCAGCCAACTGTGCTTAAGTGTGCTTAATATTGATTCGCTCTTTGGCCGCCATTTTAAAACGCTGACTGGGATCTGCACCAAATCAACCACATGTACTCGCATGGCCACCACCTATAACATACTAGAAGATGAGAGCGCTCGCATTCAGCGTTTCAAAATGGCAGCCGAATAGTGTTGTTTCATTGAAGCGTGAAGGCCCGAAAACACCTTTTTAACCATAACTTTGCCCGTGCTGGATACAATGGCCAAACCTTTTGCACACGTGTTCAGGGGAACGTTCTCAACTAGTCTGGGGGATGTGGAGTCATATCAACTTCCACAATACCTTGGCTATCCTCTCAGGCTATACAACCCTAACATGTTCCATCAGTTTTAAGCCCTCGCTACCAATTAACTCCCCCGGTGGGCGTGGCGCTCCTCCTTTTTTGTATGTTGTGCGCACCCCATAGGGGAGTACACCTGAAAAAAATGGGACCGATCGGACCCACCCCCTTCGCAGGGGGGAGGAGTCTTCGTTTTAAAAAGTTACATTATCACATGCTTATAACTCCTACGGAAATGCCCGAAACTGCCTCAAATTTTTTGTCTGAACTCATCTCCAGGGATATATTCAGCCCATAAAATTTTGTGTCCGAAAGCCACGCCCACATACCTGAAGTCGGAGGAGGAGGGGTGGTGGGGGGGAGAGGTGGCGGGGAGGTGGTCGGGGGGAGGAGGGCAGTGGGGGTGGTGAGGGGGAGGAGAGGAGGAAGGGTGGTGGGGGGGAGAGGGGACAGGGGGGTATGGGGGGGGAGGTGGCAGGGGGGGAGGAGAGAATGGGGGGTGATGGGGGGAGGAGAGGAGGAGGGGTAGTGGGGGGACGGAGAAGAGGAGGGGTGATGGGGGGGAGAGGTGGCAGGGGGGGAGGAGAGGAGGGGGGGTGATGGGGGGGAGAAGTGGCGGGGGGGGGGTGATGGGGGGAGAGGTGGCAGGGGGGAGGAGAGGAGGGGGGGTGGTGGGGGGGAGGAGAGAAGGGGGGGTGATGGGGGGAGGAGAGGAGGAGGGGTGGTGGGGGGACGGAGATGAGGAGGGGTGATGGGGGGGAGGAGAGGAGGGGGGGTGATGGGGGGGAGATGTGGCGGGGGGGGAGGAGAGGAGGGGGGGTGGTGGGGGGGAGGAGAGAAGGGGGGGTGATGGGGGGGAGGAGAGGAGGAGGGGTGCCTTGATGTGAAAAAGTTTGAGAACGTGTCTGCTCGATCCAATTTTGAACCACCTTCAGCAACAAAGAGCCTGCTCGCCCCTACGCACCCCTAATACTATGTGAAACCACAATGGAAACAAGTCCTGGACTTTATTGTGGGTAATTAATTGACACTTTTAATACTGGTGTATGGGTTTTATCCTGTGCATTGTGTTTTTAACATCATTCTAAATAAATAAACACATTTATTCATTCAAATTCAAAATGGGTTGCATACACATGCTTATAATAACCCAGTATTTGTTACATAAATTGCCAGGTTTGCCAAGCACTTGTTGTGTGGCAAACCTGTGTGGCCTTCTTGAGGCATCCACTCTGCCACTGGATGCCTTTGCCCCGGGAGGGCCTGGTGAGACGAAGGAGGTGAGCGGCTGGGAGACAACCCATAACGCCTTAGAGCCTCCATGGACCGAAGGGTCTCGCAATGCTGCGGCGTAGCACTAGCTCTATTGCAGCGGATTGGGCGTGATCGGACCTTCCGCGGGCAATGTTGCAGACAGAGTAGGAGGGCTGATCCGTGTGCGGCTGCTTCTGGGACGCGAGTCGGGGTCTTAATCGGCCTCGGCTGGGTCTACTGGGCGAGGGTGTATGATGTGTGACAGACCCGAAACACCTTACAACCCCAGTCAACATCACTGATGACGCGTCCCAGCGCATGCTGTAGTATGTATGTAACTGTGTTAGATAATTACACCTGTAATTGAACACTTGTGTTGTATAAAGTTTCAACTTGACAACAAAAACATTCTAAATTGGCCTTCTAGCTCGACTTCATGTTGCTGTTTTTGTCAGTACAACTGTCAGGAAATAAAAGTGAGTCCAAACTGTTAACTAGCAACAGAACCCTGGTTAAAAGTTCTGTAACCTACCCACCAAGTTGACATCCAGGCACATAAAATCCCACTTGTCCTTCCTCTGAATCTCTATTCTTGCCATATACTGTAGGCAGCTCATGTACTCTCCCTTCATTTGGGACTCGCTGGTATTCATAGTATTCCGATGTCACAAGCCTTTTTCCTACCAATATGGCGCTACAATACACACAGCTCATTGGCTGTCACTTGATTGTAATCACCTGTTACTTGGTCACAATCACCTGTTGTTTTCCTACCAAAATGGCCATGTGGTGATCTAACAGAATACTATCAATACATAAAAAAGTCAGACCTCAAACAGGAATAACGTTCTGAAGCACACAAAAAAAATGCAGAATACGATTGTATCCCGATCACAATATTGTGGTATATTGCAATAATCTAGTCTACATAATGTATTGCAAAATTTAAAATAGAGCTGAAAAAACAACTTGCTGTATGCCACCCAGGTAGTCTAATAATATGTACATCACGTTGTATTGATAACAGTGGACAAATTGACTCAAAACTGTCATTCAAAAATGTAAATCAAATTTATTATTAAAACGGATTCAAAGTGCAACTGTATAACTTAACACAAAAATAAAAATTAAGTGCAAATGTATCACTGAACAGAATAAAATAAAATAAAAGTGCAATTAGTTTTCTTACAAACAGACTGACAAACTACAACGACCGCACTGCGGATATATGCCTCCGCAAACAAGTGAGCAGTTGACATCCATGTCTGTCCTGACTTTGACATTTGAGACAAATGTGAAGACATAACCCGAACCCTATTCCGTAGGTCTTCAAGGCGTTCCTGAGATATTGTGTTAACGACCTTGAAAATGGTGTTTGTGAGGTCAGTGACCTAAACCTTTGACACCAAAATGGAATCAGTTCATCCTTAAGTCAAAGTGGATGTTTGAGCCAAATTCTAAGAAATTCCGTCAATGCGTTCCTGAGATATCGCATTAACGAGCCACAGAATGGCGTTCGTGAGGTCACAGTGACCTTGAACTTTGACCTTCGACCACCAAAACTTAATCAGTTAGACCTTGAGTCAAAGTGGATGTTTGAGGCAAATTTGAAGAAATTCCTTCGAGGTGTTCCTGAGATATCGCATTAACGTGCATGAAACAGGCGGTCGTGAGGTAACAGTGACCTTGAACTTTGACCTTCGACCACCAAAACGTAATCAGTTAAACCTTGAGTCCAGGTGGACGTTTGAGGCAAATTTGATTAAATTCCGTCACAGCGTTCCTCAAACAATGAACATTTGATGGACGGACGTATGTATGTACGTACGTACGTACGTACGTACGTGTATGTACGAGTGTTAATTTTGTCTACGAAAACTATGACACATTTTTTTATTCCACTACCTATTTTCACTGATAAAAAACAAAAACTAGGCTAAAACTATGAAGGATAAAACAGACTAAAATGTGACCAAAAGTAAGACTACTAAATCTAAAATAGCTGCCTAAATTAACACAGGTACATACTGTACGTACATACGGACACCCAAAATCATAATGCCTCCGGCCTGGCTATCACTGGCGGAGGCATAACAAACTACACTGAAAACAGAACATCCTTGGCGGAGGTAACAAGTGTAGGAATGATAACAGGTTGACAATGTTAGGTTAGGTTTTGGTTTGGCAATGTCTACACGACAACTTTTTAAACCCACACGCCTTGTGTGACCACCGCTGGCATGTAGTGCACTGAAGCCAATCCTTCCATTTCTTCAGACCATTCTTCTTGTTGGTGAAATGCATCTGACAGACACAGCAAGAGTTAAATGGATCTGAAACATATAAAAAAGGAGGATATTGGATCTGAAGGATATTGCATGTACTAAATATAAAAGATTTGTAAGAATGGAAGCACATCATTGCCATTGAATTATATCAGCAACTTTGAAATGTATTCACTACTGAATAATAAATGTTGACATTTTAATACCACTGACTTCATTGTACTGAAATCTTAGACTGTGAGGTTATGTGGTTTGAATTTGGTCAGATTTGACCAAAATTCCAAGATGTCCGGCATTTTCCTGGGTGTAATGTAAAAATGTGCTCATAACATGATAAAAGTTTCACAAATATGAAAGTGTTTCTTGGTAAGAGTCTAGGGTCCCCTTGTTAATCAAGCCCAGATTTGAAAGCTCTAATTTGAATGGTCTTTGAACTGGACCTGGTTTTCCAAGGTCTACAGTAGATGGGGAAAAATAATTAAGTTAACGATCTTTGCATTTTCACAAATAGGATAAAATTTTAACAAACTTGTGTTTTTGCCCTCATCTAGACCACATAATTAGATCAGGGGGAATGGCGGCCATCTTGGATTTGAGGTCTAATCCGACTTCCCTCCACATCTGACAAAAAACCTTATGGTATTCACTCATTATGTGAGAAATGTCTTCTTTCTTTCAAAAAGTGC
>NW_028152167.1:310700-326075 GCF_964638095.1 Poromitra crassiceps | reverse complement strand
GGCTGATTGTCTTAATCTCAGCTGGGAGACTGTTCCAGGCTACTGCCGCTGAATAAAGAAAGGAATTTTGGCCGATGCATCTTTTACATTTTACTGGGACCAAGTCTGTGGGGCTACCTCTAGTGCCGTGCCCATGTACGTCACTGACCTTGGTGAAGTAATGTCTAAGATATTTTGGGACAGCATTGTTAACTATCCTGTGGACCATGCCGAGTTTGATTTGTGTTACTCTTTCCTCTACTCTTAGCCACTTGAGGCTGTCGAAGTGAGACTGTAGTAGGTGAGTCCTAGGATTCAATTGTAAAATGAGTCTGACTAATCTATTTTGTGCTGTCTGGAGCCTGTTTTTCAGTGACACTGCGATGCCGGTGTACCAGGAGGAACATGCGTAGTCGTATTGACACTGAACCAGTGCTCCCGCTAGGATTTCCAGAGCGTACCTGTTGACATAGGTGGAAATCCTGGAGAGGAATTTCACTCTCTGGTTGACCTTTTTGGCTACCCTCTGCGCCATGCTCTCTCCTGATAAGGTGTTGTCCAGCACACAGCCCAAATATGTGACCTCCTCCCTAGCTGAGACCTCTACGTCTCCCACCACCACCCTAAACCCCGGAGACCTCCTCAATTTGATGGTAGAACCAAAGAGAATGGCTTCTGTCTTACCTAAGTGGAGGGACAACCTGTTATCAACCAGCCAGCAACTGATCCTGAGTAGCTCTCGGCTGAGTATGATTTCTACCTCCCCTTTATCCTGGTGTGAGACCAGTAGAGCCGCATCGTCCGCAAAGAGAAGCAAGTCACATTCACAGGCAGATTTCATGTCATTGACATATAAAAGAAATAAGACTGGACCCAAAATGCTCCCTTGAGGCACCCCGCAAGTTGGCACTAGTGAAGATGACATAATGCCATTCACTTCTACCACTTGTTGTTAGAAAATAAGATTACCTCGATTTTGTGGAAGATGCAAGCGGCAGGCTGGTGACGCCGCGCAAGGTCTGGAGGAAATAATACTCTGGTTTTTCTTCGGGCTATTGTATTCAATGTGAGAGCAATGGAGCAAGGCTAGCAATAGCAACTAACGTTAGCAACATTTGTTAGCCAAGCTAACGGCTAGCAGGGAAAATAACATGAACAAGATGGATGCCGTGGCGGAGGAAACCCTCCCCCGAGTCCCGTCCACGCTCACGCCCTTTCCTGTTTTCCCGGCTCCAGGTTTGAACAGATTTCCCACAATGCAACAGGAAAATCCATTCATCCAATCAAACGAAATCAAACAATATCGGGAAGTGAGCTTAATTTTGCCGTGTCAAAATCATATAGCTAAGGTGGTCCAGATATTATGTACTGTCAATGCTCTTACCTAATCTCCTACAAAAGAAACGTGAGAAAAGATGATGCAAAAACAAAAGAGGCTTCTCACTCCTCATACTGCTACTTTGCTTAGATAAATAGTTTACAGTGCAGTTTACCATTTACAGAAGTTAAAAGTTACTTTAACACAAAATCATCCATGTCTATAAGCACTAAAGCACAGGTTCAGCATCGTGGCTGCCATTGTTGGGAATGTGGAGAGTAAGGGGCAGAAGGATGGCATCAGCTGGCTTAAATGATCTCCACCAGCCAATCAGTCATCAGCAGCCCCATCACCTGACCAGGCCAATCAGGGTGAACACCACCTGCAACTCATTTCTCAATCACACACTGAAGCACACTGCAATACACACACACTGAAGCACACTGTAATACACACAGACACTGAGGAGGAAAGGATTGGTGAACATATGACAACCAAACATATGACCCCGGGTCATAACACTAGCCAGCAACTTTCTTCAGCTAAATGCTGAAAAAACAGAGGTATTGATTGTTGCTCCTGATAATGTTGCCACTAAGGTGGCTGACTGTATTTGGGCCCTTAGCTTGAATGTGCGATCAAGCCTGAGAAATCTTGGTGTGATTTTCGATCAGGCTATGCACCTGGAGAAACACATCAAGTCCCTGTCCCGTACATGTTTCTTCCACCTTAGAAACATAGCTAAGCTCAGATCTGTCGTTTCACATGACGAGCTACAAATGATCATACATGCTTTTGTTTCGTCTCGTTTAGATTATTGCAATTCTTTGTTTACTTGCCTCAGCAAGGCATCTCTGGACCGCCTCCAACTGCTCCAGAATGCTGCGGCCAGATTGCTGACCAGGACAAGTAGGTCTAGTCACATTACCCCTGTCCTGGCCTCCCTGCACTGGCTTCCTGTTAATTTCAGGATCCAGTTCAAGGTGCTGGTCATTACTTATAGAGCCTTGCATGGTCAGGCACCTGCATATTTGTGTGACCTGCTTTATTCTCATGTCCCCAGCAGGTCACTGAGATCTGCTGACCAGGGTCTTTTGGTTGTGCCCCGCACCGGACTCGTAACCAAAGGTGACCGAGCCTTTGAGTCTGTAGCTCCTAGGTTGTGGAATGTTCTTCCACCGGTCTTGAGGGCCACGGCCTCAGTTGAGATCTTTAAAAAGCAATTGAAAACTTTTCTGTTTAGACAGGCATTTGTTGCCTAGACTGGCCTGATGTTTTGTTTCTCTGTAACCCTGCTATCCTGTATGCTATTTCTCCATCTCACTGTTTTACAGTTGTATGCATTGTCCTATTTTTGTGTTTATTTTGTGTTTCTTAACCTGTGAAGCACTTTGTGAGTCCTCTCTGTGATAAGTGCTATATAAATAAAATGTAGTACTTACTTACGCACACCTACACACGCACACATACACACACACACACACACACACACACACACACGCACACCTACACCCACATGTACGCACGCACGCACACCTACACACGCACACATACACACACACACACACACACACACACACGCACACCTACACCCACATGTACGCACGCACGCACACCTACACACACACACACACACACACACACACACACACATATGTACAGTACACACACAAACACACACACACACACACACACAAATGTATACTGAATGATAATAGGCTACTGCTACTACTACTGCTAATAATAATAATAATAATAATAATAATAATAATAACTTCATTATAACTTTTGAAGAAACAAAAACTGTATTAAGTGTTTCACAATCAACAGACCGGAACAAGGTTACATAACAAGTGGAAAGCAGCAAACTGTCTGCAGGAACAGGCCTTAAGAAATTATTTGATAGATTTTTATTTTGGCAGCTTGAGCTCTCTCTTGTCTTTCCAATGATATGTGATCTGAATGACAAAGACCGGGGGTCTCCTTTAGTCCTGAATCTAAACTGAGACCCCTGAATGGGGATTGTAGGGTGCACTTAGTAATAAAGGGTTAAGACATGGTAACAAACATGGTAAAAGGACATGGTGGATTTCAAATCTTTTGATTGTTAGTGTACATGTTTCTGGATCAGAAACAGTAAAGTCCAATTTACGGTTCATCTCGTGACACTTTTGAAACTGTCTCGACAGATATCAGATCAGTAGGAACTGATCCGATATCTGTCGAGACTCGAGACAGTCTCAAAAGTGTCGCTAGATGAACCATAAATTGGGCTTAAGGTGTCATAATTGGTTTCCTCTGTGTCTCAGACCACCATAAGTTCTGATCAGTTGAGTCACACAACAGCATGTTTATCTCCATATACAAAGCATGCACCATGCTTATAATATCTTTCAACCATAACTACAGCTTCTTACAACATAAATAAACAAACGGAAACGATTATAAAAGAATGAATGGTCTTTACTGAACGTTCTCAGTCATTACAGCATTTTTTCAGTCTAACAGGGTTGCTGTCTCAATCTTAACGTAGTTTCTTCTTCTCCCGTTTTATTCTTCTTCTACTGAACACATGTAGGTATTTTGACGTTGACTAGAGAAATACTGCCGCCTAGTGGCCGCTTTTAGATATGCTTCCAAATTAGTGCTTAAATGCATTTCTGACTTGTAAATAACATGCACAATGTTTTAGCTTACATAAAACAAATACAACATCCTGCCCCCCATGAACAGTGTTCATAAGCATTTAGATTTATACTTCTAGACAAAAGAATGAATGGTCTTTACTGAACGTTCTCAGTCATTACAGCATTTTTTCAGTCTAACAGGGTTGCTGTCTCAATCTTAACGTAGTTTCTTCTTCTCCCGTTTTATTCTTCTTCTACTGAACACATGTAGGTATTTTGACGTTGACTAGAGAAATACTGCCGCCTAGTGGCCGCTTTTAGATATGCTTCCAAATTAGTGCTTAAATGCATTTCTGACTTGTAAATAACATGCACAATGTTTTAGCTTACATAAAACAAATACAACAATGCTACCATAGCTATTTCTGGTGCAATATATTTATTGTGTACTGTCCCTGCTCAAATAAACAATAAAGATAAAGATAAAGATGTTTACTTCCACAAAACTTCAAAATAAAACTTCAAAATAAATCGGTGGCCAGTGTTGTGGTCGATGTGGTGGACGGTTGTACGTTTGTCTCATGCAGGGTTTGATTCCCAGCATAAGCTACGTTTTTCATATTTAACCATGACCAAACCCTAACCCTGCCTAATCATAACCAACTTTTGATATCCAATCGACATACTGGTGTAAATAATATAATACACACATAATTGAATGAATGCATCCATTAACAGATCTTTGGATGACAGTACTAACAACCACTTAATGATATTTGGATCTCATTATTTTACACTAACCTGTAATTTCATGTCATAGTTTGGTAAGAAAAGAAAAAACTGGAACTAAAACACACTCAATTTTATTAAACCCTCCTGCAGGTGTGTATCCTGCAGTGAGAGCCGGGGCCCTGGAACGAGTGTCTGTCAAGGAGGGTGACATGGAGATGCTGTCGTGCCCTCTCCCTATTGGTCAGCTGAGCTGGACCCATCACACAGCCCAGGGGGAGAGGGAACTGATGCTGCCATCTGCTGGTGACAGAGAGTCACCTGTGTTGACCCATAAGAAGATACTCCTCATTCTCAATGCCTCTCAATGAGTGATCAGCGGAATTATTCCTGCTCGCTGGCTGGGTAAAGTTTTCAGTCACATCTACACTGAGCAAATTCAACTACAAACTACACAAGTGCACATTTATGCCACAGCACAACGCTGATGAAGGCTTGGTGCTGAAATGTGTCTGTTGTACTGTGCGGTCTGTGCCAGATGCCAATTACATTTTGAAAGGACAAAAGGGGATATTGTCAGGCATTTATTGTAAATCAGATTTATTCCTCAACTAAATGCCCAAAATGTGAATGGAAAAGTGAAATGTTCCTAATGACCTTGTCTTGGATTGTTCTGACAGGAATGCCAGTTGGTTTCAGTTGACAGTTTACGAAATTTAGGTGTTTTCTTTGAGCAATCTATGCATTTGGATAAACATGTAAATTCCCTAACCCGCTCCTGCTTCTACCACCTCAGAAATATTGTCAAATTACGGTCCATTGTATCACCTGCTGAACTGGAAATAGCTGTACATGCTTTCATTTCCTCAAGACTCGATTATTGTAACTCACTTTTCACCTGCCTTAACCAATCATCCATAAACCAGCTCCAACTTGTCCAAAATGCCGCTGCAAGATTGCTCACCAGGTCAAAAAAGTCTTGCCACATCACCCCTATCCTAGCCTCTCTCCACTGGCTCCCAGTGAATTTCAGAATTCAGTTTAAAGTCCTGGTCTTAACTTATAGAGCCCCCCATGGACAAACCCCGGTTTACATCTCCGAGCTTCTCCATTCATACTCGGCCAGTCGGTCTCTGAGGTCGTCCGATCAGGAGTTACTGGCGGTGCCCTGGACTAGATTAAAAACTAAGGGTGATAGAGCCTTTGCGGTGGTGGCCCCAAGGCTCTGGAATACTCTCCCTCTGGACCTGAGAGTCTCTTCCTCTGAACTCGTGTTCAAAAAGCAATTAAAAACTTTCCTGTTCAGAAAAGCTTTCGGCCATACATAGATTTTACCGACTGTTTTGATTTATTTCATTCTTCTGCTTGCAATGTCTGTCTTTATTTTAGCTATTTTTTTGCTAGCCTAATTTTGCATTTTCTTAGACATGTTTTAATTATATGAGATGTTTTAATTGTATTACTTGTTTTAAACTGTATGTGGTCCTCTGTGAAGCACTCTGTGCACTCGTGCTACGAAGAGCGCTATATAAATAAAGGTTTACTTACTTACGCAGCACTGTCACAGTCCAGACATAATCCAGAGATGAACCGGTACTCTAAAGAGTGTTTTCATGGAGAGTCTTGCAAATTAAAATGTCCTGATGATTTACAAATCCAAGAACTTGCCATCAACAGCACCGTATAGCACAAGGTATTGCTTTTAATGCATCATTGAAAAACTAGCGTGTTTCTTTGATAATTCAACTTGAAATCAAGAAATAGTTTTAGGTTACGTGACTACGTCACAATATGAGATTTGTGGGACACTTCAAATATTCAAATTAATTAGTGGCTGCATTTACATAAGTTCTCCAAAGCAAAGTTGCTGCATCCACTCTGCCAAATGATTTAATCTTATTAAAGCTCTTATGGTGCAAATTGTGAATTTTACTACAGTATCTGTTTATTCTAATTTCAGGATGATGGGTCACCACCAGCTTCATTTGTAGATGGTTACTTCAGCAATTTGGATGAGAAGGACAGTGGTGTGTACACCTGTACCACGTCTTACCTGTATTACGGTCGGCTATATAACATGACCCGCACAACGGAACTGAAGGTGGATCCTAACAGTAAGAAATATAATCCTTTTGGAAATGTTACATTTTCATAGAAATCCCTCCACCATAATATAAAGCTGTAATGTGTTTTCTCTTTGGGTTTCACAGAAGACGTAGGACAACTTCCAAAGATCATTTCACCACTTGCAGGGGACGTATTTCATGCATATTTAGGTGAGCTTCAGTTTCTTTTGCGGCTACACGGCTCTGACTTTCAAAGTTCCTACTTATAAAAGGTCTGGAACCTCTGTTTTTTTAGGCTCAGCAGCAGTGATTGATTGTACAGCTGTTGTGTACTCAGACTGGGATGAGGTGTTCTGGTTAAATGGAAACTCATTTGTGGAAACGGACGAGAGCTTTCCAGTATACTACAAGTACAACACTACAGGGTAAGCACTTCATGCACAAACACTATAACACATGACACAGATGATACCTAACAGTCTTCTTCTCTTCTCTTCTCTTCTCTTCAGAGGGAAATATGGTGAAGAGAGAAAGATCACAGCATCTCTCGTCATCAGAAAAGTGTCAGATCAAGACCTGACAAACCGTTACATCTGTAAACTGGAATGCTCTGGCCCGCATTCCAATGTCACCATCTCCCTGGTCCAAAAGGGTATGATTGATCGATTGATTGATTGATTGATTGACAGACAGACACACACACACGTGCACACACACACACACACACACACACACACACACACACACACACACCAGCTCTGTGCAAACCGTCCCTGAGTGAGTGAGTGAGTGGGTGACCCGAAATTACCATTTTCTGACCAGGACTGCCTGGTGTGCCGTGGGAACAAAGTACAGGTCCTAGTCACCCTGCACTGAGTAAATCGATTACTGTACACTTTTAAGCTTGAACTGGTTTATTCTAGCTCTGGTTGGTTGGTTGGTTGGTTGGTTGGTTGGTTGGTTGGTAAGATCTACAGACACAAGTGACTTGAAGGATTTATCTGACTGTGTCACCTTGCATTCTATTACTTTTAAGGATTGTTTAGGCTATTTTAATATAATATTTAATATAGTTCTGTCTCTCCATTCTATCTCTACAGTTGTCCCTTCCTCTGCCCTCATCTCCTCTCTCATCGTGAGCTTCATACTGCTGATGACTGGAACACTGTCAATTATCTATGTGAAGTGGAAGATTTACATTGTTCTGTTCCTGCGAGACACTCTTGGTGGCTACAGCAGCACCTCAGGTAAGAGTTATATGTTTGGCTATTTATTTTCAGCTAATATATTTTGGGTATTTGCCCCAAAATTGTAGCCAGCCAAGTTGTTTTCATACCAGCAATATTGAGCTAGCATCACTGTGATATATGCAGTGAGAGAAATGTTACTGTTTGTTCCTTAGATGGGAAGAGCTATGACGCATATTTGATATCCTATAAGAGCGACACTGAAACAGGACTAAATAAAGAGGACAGAAGATGGCTGGAGAAAGTTTTGGAAGATGAGTTTGGTTACAACCTCTGTCTCTACGATCGTGATAACCAACTAGGAGCAGGTGCAGAATCTACTCCAAATAATGCATACTGGTATATTAATGATAATATAAGTGCTACTGCTAAGATATACATTACTGTACGTGGAACAAAATCGGCATAAAATCTTTGAGTTTTGACAATCCAACACTGCAAATAATCTCCATTTTAACAAATCATTTAGTCTATTAATTTTCTGAAAATAAGTTAACAAATTTGCCAATGGCATTACATCATGATTAATTTCAGTTGGTCAACTTGTTTCCAGTGCAAATCACTGGACTAGCAGAGCAGATCTGAACTTTTTCTGACTTATTTCAAGATACTGACATTGTTTTCTAGAAAGTTTCTGAAACAAGTGAAACTGTATTGAAACAAGTGGAGTTATCTCACCTCACTGTCACAATGTTCTCGTTTACTGGGAAAAATACGATTTGAAAGATGGGACTAAATTAAATTTGACAGTGAACATGATGAAGTAATGCTAATGTGAACTCTGGTTGGTTGCAGCTGTAGCCGAGGAGGTGCTGCGCTGCACAGAGCAGAGTCGCAGGGTGGTTTTGATCCCCTGCTCTCCAGATCCCGGTCCAGGCTCTGGCCTGCTGAGTGCCATCCATGCAGCCCTAGTGGAGCGTCAGACCCGTCTGGTTCTGATCAAAACGGAGGCGACAGAAGCGCCATGTTCAGGATCTGAAGAGGACAGCTCTTTTTCAGAGGTCTTACATCTTCTCAGCAAGGCTGGCCACTCTGTCACCTGGAGAGGCCCGAGCTCTCAGCCACTCTCCTCCACCTTCTGGAAGAAGCTGCGCTATCACCTACCTGCCCCACAGCACCCCAAAACTATGGCTATATATTATACACTTTGTTTATTTTTGTTTGTATATTGAGGTACAGCCGGATGTTATGTTTATATATATTTTGGTGTGATAGTGTCTTGTAATCCCATGTGGGATGGGCCAGAAATGGCATGACATATATATATATATATAATTTTGTGTTTCTCTGAATGAAGACATACTGTATGTTGCTACCTGTCTGCCCTCTCCCTGTTTCCCTGTGTGTGTTTTGCAGAAGAAGAAGTATGATAAGGGCTGATGACTGTCCTTGATAACAGCAAATATACATTCTGAAGCTCAATTTAAACTGTCATTGGATCAACAGGAATACAATTGTGTATTACTTGCAAAGTAAAATGGTTCCTGTTTTGTGCCGTAAAGCAGTGGTTCACAAAGTGGGGTCCAGGGACCCCCAGGGGTCCCCAGCAAAAATGGGAATAAATTATTTTCACTACTAGTGGACCTGTGGGAGTTAGACCTTTCCCTGGGAGTTAGACCCTCCCAGGTCTGGAACACAGTGGTCTCCAAAGCCTCCGGGAGACTCACTTAATGATGATGTTATCAGTGATGATGTCACCAGATGATGTCATCATGGAGTTATATCACATCATTAGGTAATTACAAGATCATGGAAGCCTCCTGACTTCGACGGTGGATCTGACCACGTAAGAAGAAAGAGAGGAGATGCACTGCCAAATTGTGAGACCTTCCCGTTTCTAACCGCTAGCCACACTAGCAAATACCATGCATTTTGAAAGCTATATTTTGAAAGCTATGTCGGGCTATGTCGTTTTGCAAGCTATGTAGCCAGTATGTTCCCCACCATAGAACATGGAGGGGGAAATTACGTTTGCAAACATGCTAAACATTGATGCTGAGCACAAACAAGCCATGGAAGCACAGAGGGGAACTTCTACCATATTTCATATTCACTGAAACTCTCAATGTTTGCACTTGATCATTTTTGTGATGTAAATTTTAGATGCTTCCCTTTTGATCACATCTTTTGTACATGTATGTTTATTTTATTTTACTTTACTTTATCATTACCGGTATTTCTTTTATTGTGAGTTATGAATTTAAGACTAAAAAAGTAATTTACTGTTCATTCTTGTATTCAATTAATTTGTGGTGTAGGTTATATATGTGTGTGTGTGTGTGTGTGTGTGTGTGTGTGTGTGTGTGTGTGTGTGTGTGTGTGTGTGTGTGTGCAGGGGGGGGAGGGGGTGCACATTAAGCATAAGCCATACACAAATACCCCAGACAATCTCCCTCTTTTTCACAGCTTATGTTGGCAGGTATGGTCAAAAGTGACTGTTAGGTTTAGGGTCTCTACTGACACTTGCTCCCCTGCACTGCAGTGCTCAGGAAGTGGCTAACAACACCTCCTAAACCTCGAACAGTTTTTTGTAGTAACTGGAACACTGGGTTTTATGCGAAAAACGTTTTCAGCGAAATAGAACCAAACAGGAAACTATTAGGTAACACCTACTTACAACATCGATAAGAGGTTTTGAGGAAAGTGTGCTGCAGACCTGAGCCAAGCTGAACTACATAGAAAAAAGACAGGCGCTAAAATTTCTCCATGACAATCCTCTTACTTTGTGTCTGAGGGTCCAGGTCCAGTACTGAAGTCTTCATAGACAGACAGCTGGGTAGCCTACTGGAGACTCTGCTCTCTGCCTGCGGTAGCCTACTGACCTCTGGAAACAGAAATGTTTTATAGGCTACATATTCATTCTAGACAGACAACAATGCAGATAACATTGTATATTGTCACTTTTTCTGTCCACCCCCCCCCCCCCCCCATATATTATTTTCCACATATCCTGTCATAGTGGCAACTCAAGGCTTTCTGCCTACATTGTGCATTGGTTAGTCTGATCAAGACCACACTGCACCAAATCAAATGTGGCCTAACACTGGTTCCTCTGATACTGGATGTGATGTTATGAAAGAGTAAACTAAAGCATAAGAGTATAAGGGCTGGACCAATTCTATATCTTATGACTTCATACCTCTTTTATTTTTATATGTCATATATAATAAAACAAGGACAGTCAGAACACTTCTGATAATATAGAAACATAGACTTTACACCTGCCATGAAATAGCTACACCGTAGGCTACATTAGGCCTAGCCTACTTCTTAAACTAGATGAAGGTATGCAATATTCAAGATATACATACAATAAATATGGTCACCACAGCGTCAAAAATAAGAATAAAACAAAATGATTAGTGAAGGCAAGATTAAACGGAAACGGTGTGTGTGTGTGTGGTTTTTACCAGGGTGTGTGTGTGTGCGTGCGTGCGGAAAATGAGTTATGATCTAACGTTAATTATTAAAATCGATACCAGATTACGATATGTGTGATGGCGCTGCGTAGTCAGCCAGCCAGAGTATGGAGAGTAGTCTGGGTGAAACCGGAGGTAAGTTTCAAAATAAAAGTCTAAATCGAATGGCTCTGAACCATGCACTGACTCAAATAAACTCTGAACGAAACAGAGAGATTCTACCGACTGTTGTAGAATGAAAATGATTTGACTGTATCAAAACACTCAGTGCAACCACAGAAATCCAAATCTTGGTTTCCACCAGTGCCTGAAAACAAGGTGTGACAGGAAATGTATTCTATCGTTTTATTTTGGGTAGCTTGACACTGATGGCGGCAGGCAGAATACATCCATGGTCGGAACTGCTATAAATGCTGTTTGCTGTAAATCTAGTCTCGCAGTGCCAGCCTAGATGATACCTCTGTCGGAAGCTTGATGACGTCGACGGTGGGTCTGATAGTGATACTACTGTAAGTCAGGTTTCGTACTAACAGGTTGCAATCAGTCCTATGCACAAAAAGTCGTCTACCAGTCAGACAGCTAACGCTCCCATCTGGCAGGGTCAGCTTATCAGACAGCCAGGGCCGTAACCAGGGTTCCGAAATAGGGGAGGTCCAGCAAGGGGAGGCGGATTCGGTGGCGCCCGCAAGGGCGCCGCCGAAAAAAATTTGAGGTTTTTTTTCCCCCTTTTTTAGCCATATTTAGAGTAATATATCATTTTAAATCAACATTAGGATTATACTGTTGTGATGTCATTATTCAGTATATTCTCTTTCATGTCACCACCTGCTCAGCTCTCCTGTCAACATAATTGTAACTAACAAACACAAACTGTTTTAGCCAAATTCATATCAAAATGACACTTACAAACACAGGTACACAACCCAAGCCGTACACAACCCACAAAGTCATCATCGATAATAAAAAAAAAACATACAGAGGGACATTTATTTATTCCTGATAGGAACGATTGAAAAATAAAATAAAATATATTATGTTGTTTTTAACTTTACACCACCTCTTTTTGTTACTTATTGGGTCATGAAACTGAAACCATGCATATAGCCACCATACCTGACTTCGGGAGCTTGGCAATTGGCATCATGCATGATTAGCCAGTAGCATCCCAACGTGTCACACAGGTAACATTACTTAAGAGACAGACTAGACACTTACTTTCTTGGTTGTTGCTAAAAAATCTGTCAGTGTCACTCACTGTCTGTCGTTTACTCGCTCACTGTCTCGCAGCTCGCTCACGTTCAATTATCTCGCCAGGCAGACAGACAGTCATCACTCACCACCATGCTGCTGCTCTCTCGGAATCAAGTTACCGCGGACGCGGCATCAGATGACTTCCTGCCTGACCTGCCTTTCGTTTCAAAATAAAAGCGATCCCGTGTTTTTCATGCTTTTCCATGCAGATTGTTTTATAAAAATAAAAATAAATTCTCTCTGAAATATTAGGGGAGGTCCGGACCTCCCCGTCCTCATAGCTAGTTACGGCCATGCAGACAGCTTGCATTATTGTCTTTAATTTCTGCTAGAGGCCTATAATATCAACAGATGTGGAGATAAAATGTTCAACATACATACTGAGGTCCATACAGGTGAGCAACACAGTGTTCAGCGTCTCTGTGAAGTTGTGTTAACACTGGCATCAAGAGAGGAAAATATTTCAATAGGCTACCCAAGTAGCCTACCGGAAATGCTGAACAGAGGGAATGTTAGCGGGGTGGACCCTATACATCCATGGGTGGACCTAGCAGCTGCATTCAGTGGCAGGAGGGCAGACTTAGACCAATTGATCTTGAAACCAGATAATGCACCAAATGCTTCTAGCGCTGACAAGATATGGGGAATGGACTGTACTGGATCTTGGACAAAAACGAGGATATCATCAGCGTAAAGCGCCAAATGCTGCTGTGTATCATGAATAGTAGGCTAATGGCTTTACAGGAGACTGTCCAATCAACCAAGCCAAAGGCTCCAGCAAGTCATTATAGGCTACATATCAAAATATAGCCTAAAGTATGGAGGGAACCTTAATTCAAATTGGGTTATTTGAGGAACCATATTCATACTGCGTAAAAAGTAAAGGTTCTTGCAGGCACCTCTGAGAGCATTGAGGAGCATTGAGGAACTTCGCAGTTCTTGGGGGAACCCCTAGTTTCTTGGAGTAACCTAGAGGTTCCTCAAGGAACTTTAGCTTTTACAGTGCACTCACTGCCCTATAGAACTATGTTGGAAATTAGTTATAGTGTGTGGTTATTGAAGTGTGGGCACTTGCGGAAGAAGCTTAAAGAGGACTGTTCTCATACTGAGATGCTAAATCATATATGTTGTTATCATTGTCTGCTTTTATTTTAGTGTTTTGTTTATGTCTATTCATGATGGGTTTATTGTAGCCTATACATGTTGTCACCTAATGAAATTAATTAGCCTATTGATCATTTGAGGTTGGTTGTAATATCTATCTTAAAGCACAAAAAATGTGGACCAAAGCAGCTCAGCAGGCAAAATAGAATACAAGGCAAACAAAGGAGCTACTTGGAGTTTGAAAATAATATATTTAATGAGAAGTAATTGTATCTGCCTACTGCAAAGAGTTACAAACCATAATACATCTTCAATTGATACGGGCAAACACAAAAACGCAACGCGTTGTTGTGTTTGCCCGTATCAATAGCCTATCTTACTACTTGTCATGCCAGCCATGCTAATATTCTCTGTGTAAATATTGTCTATGTATTTTATGGTTGTGTAATATATATATATATATAGATATATATATATATATATATAGATATATATATAGATATATATATAGATATATATATAGATATATAAATAATAATAATAATATATTTATATATTATATTTATATATTATATAAATATAATATATAAATATATATAAAAATAAAAACAAGCCATAAAAACAAGCTTCTGAACTTTCGTTCATAAGCCTTCTGTTTATATATATATATATATATATATATATATATATATATATATATATATATATATATATATATATATATATTGTGTGTGTGTGTGTGTGTGTGTGTGTGTGTGTGTGTGTGTGTGTGTTTTGTGTGTGGCTGCGGCTCCTTTTGGAATACTACTGCAATACATTCTTTATGGTTCATCTTCCAAAATCCTCAACAAATTACAGTACATTCAGAATTCTGCTGCACGCCTCCTCATCCACACCCGCTCCCGTGACCACATCACCCCCGTCAGAACCACTGGCTCGCTGTCCCACAACGAATCCAGTTCAAAGTCCTTCTCCTCACCCATAAAGCCCTCCACAACCGGCCCTATAGGCTCCTACCTCAGAGACCTGCTTCACGGCACACTCCTTCCCGCATATCCGTTCCTCTGACGCCAACCTCCTATCCCCACAAGCGCCAGACCTGGGTGACAGAGCCTTCTCCATAGCTGCTCCCTCCCTCTGGAACTCACTCCCAAAACACATCCGTGACTGCACCGACCTACCCCAGTTCAAATCATTCCTCAAACCACCTATTCAAAGCTACTTTTAATATGTGATTACTGTGTGATTTTTATGCTATGTATTTCTTGTTTTTAAAGTGTTGTTTTATTGCTTTATCTAGGCTACTTTAAAGCATGAGTTTTTAGAAAAGCCCTCTATATAAATTAAAAGTATATTGTTATTATTATTATTATTGTTGTTGTTGTTGTTGTTGTTGTTGTTGTTGTTGTTATTATTATTATTATTATTATTATTATTATTATTATGTTCTACTACCGCAGATGGGCATTATATGTGTCCCGGGGCCGGGGGCCAGATACGGTCCTGCCTGGCCCGGGAGGTGGAGGTCTATAGAACCAATTGTTTGTTGAAATTAAGGCGCATCTGCTAGCCTGTTATAATTTCTCATTTGAAGTTGTTCATCAATCTAGCTCTCTAAAAGAGGGCTTGATTTCA
>NW_028152167.1:250700-305700 GCF_964638095.1 Poromitra crassiceps | reverse complement strand
ACTGTTCTAATACACTGCGCACCAAAACATTTAATCATCCACATTCAGGAAAGAAATATAAAATAAAGGAATTCATTAATTGTCTCTCCACCCATGTTGTTTATGTGCTAAAATGCCCCTGTGGCCTCATGTATGTGGGCCAAACAAAACGCCATCTGAAATTGAGAGTTGCAGAGCACAAAGCTGCCATCAGAAATGATAATTATGCCATAGGCATTACAAAGAAAAAAACCATGGTGCAGCCAGCTCCCTCAAATTTATTGGCATAGAAAAAATCCAGCTCAACCCAAGAGGGGGTATACTTGATCAATCAACTCTTGAAACGAGAGGCATTCTGGATATTCCAATTGAACACCATGGAACCTTTTGGTCTTAACTCATTAAGTGCCATAGACGACCTAACTCGTCTTACATAATCCAGCGCTTGAGTGCCAAGGACGAGCTAACTCGTCTTACATAAACATTTTTTTTTTTGACGGTGGGACATCAATCAACCCCTTTTACATCTTCGAGATAACTATTGGAGCAAGACAATGTGTGTAATCTATTTTACCGACCACTAAGTGGCGACAGAGACAGAGAGAAGCCACAGCCACGGACCCGTGGACCAAAAGCAGCCTCCTCCCGCGGAAATGGCTTGGCGATTTTACAGTCAGAAGCCCGGAGACACACACACAGAACGGACAGAGATCCCCTCCGCCCCGGAGCCGCGGAGCAACGCGCGAACACACACACACACACACACACACACACACACACACACACACACACACACACACCGCGGGAGCAAGCCATTCAAGGAAATGGCGAGGCGATTTGACAGTAATCCATTTCAGACTCGTCTTGCCCGAGAGCGGCCGCACGCAGACAGGCAGGCAGGCAGCAGCAGCAACGCGCTTCTGACACGCCCGCTGTTAGAGCCAGGAGGAAGGAGGAGAAGACACACGGAGGGAGGAGTTTGAATGAGAGGGGTGTTTCCTGTTGTTATGGAGGAAATTACTGTTCAAAACTATTGTTTAGAATGTCTGACGGTCTTACTGATGCCAAAAATGAATGGTTAAAGTGACTGTTTCACAAAAAGCCATTTATCTCTGAATAAATTTCCAGACGCTGAAACCATGCTGTACTCAACGGCTAATATCTACATAACTACTAACTCTGCAAACTAACTCTTTTAGACAGAGAAAGCACACATTCTATTAGTTATTTTTAGATGATTGGTGTTCATGAATTCTTAACAGAAAAGAATCCTCGGCTGTTCTAAAATGAGCCAGAATCGTCAAAAACACCCCTGGCACAACTTACCTACAGGAATGAAAACATGGCTGGCACTCAATGTGTTAATGAGACACAGGATTTGAGCTGTTTTTTGTGATATGTTTATTAATTGTTATCTCTCTCTCTCTCTCTCTCTCTCTCTCTCTCTCTCTCTCTCTCTCTCTCTCTCTCTCTCTCTCTATATATATATATATATATATATATATATATATATATATATATTTTTTTTTTATATAAATGTGTTGGTATCCACAGTAGGAAGTGATGTATGGAAGTACTGTATGTCATTATTCTTAAATTAGAATGGACACAAATAGACAGTTTGACATTCTGGAATGCACTTCCTCAGAAATTACTTTGGGTTGATCTCTGTTTTATTTTTACGACACCACAAACCCATATATTATTTAAATAATTAATAGGTGCATTGGAAACTACTGTACTCCCATAGTTTTTAGAATCAACCACTGAACCTAAAAGGGCTTTTTTGCACTGAAAAACATGTGACTTTCTTTCTTTTTTAATTGCATATCTGTAGCTAATGCAATCTATTATCTAAGATGGTTGATCTGAATGTTTCAATTATATACCGTGCCAATATATAGTGTATAAGGGTTTGTTTAATGTTGTGTTAAGGTAGCCTAACCTATACCATGTGCCTTTGTGAGTTTTGCAACACATTAGTGTACCATATGCCACCTCTGATTTGAGGAAATCAGTTATAATATGCATGGTCTATTGAAACATGAATCATATTTATTTGCTTGATCCTTTCAGTATGGCAATCAATCAGAACCTTCATCTTGGCCTGTGAACTGTTTTTTGTTCTCTTTTCCCTGTTGTGCCTTTAGATCAGGGGTGGGCAATTATTTTTCATGGGGGGCCACATGAGAAACCCAGATTGTTGCTGGAGGCCGAACAAATATTCATGCGGCCGTAACCCGGGTAATTTTGATGATTGAGAGGGCCACAAAAAAAATCATCGCTATCAGATTTTGCTGAGGGCCGAACGGTGCCAGCGCGATAAATGTGGGGCATTTTAAGCCAGGTTTAGAGGAATAACTAATTTTAAAAGAACAGTTGTGATGTCATTATTCAGTCTTAACCACCAATATTTTATCCTTTCACTCACTCCACTCACCACCTGCTCTCCCTGCAGGGCTTGAAAATATGCCAATATGGTTGATAGATTTTAAAGTTACCAGCCAATTAGAATTTCCACTAGCCAAAATGTTTTTCTTGAAATAAACCAGAATATGAGTGGGTTAATTTAAGCATACGTATCAGTAAATGGCCCGGGATTCTCAAAGCCTGTGTTGATGAAGAACAAAAATGCACTCTTGAAGCTAAATAAATCCAAAACCAACGAGTTATTAAAATTTCTACTTCAATGTAGAACAGTCATTTCTTACACATGATATACTTTTATAACCTTGCAGTGGAGCTAAACCGTCCATCTGGCAGCGTCAGGTTAATACTTTTAGCCTTTTAGTCGTAAAGATTATTGAAAGATATTCCATATTCCAGACATGCTATAACAGAAGTGGAGGATTGGCCAGAATGACATGAACATTTGGACACTTATTCAGCGGGTATCTTGCATGTTGCGTTCAGGTGCAACCCATGTTTGGCCAATGTGTGCTTTAGATGCACTGTGTTGTAGAATGGAATGAATCACCTGAGAGTTTTTCCTGAGACACTGTAATCCAGTGGGTTTACTCTGAGGCAAGACATTGTGGCAAACAAAACAAGTATTTTTTTGATGTTTTGATGTTGAGATTAGATGTATTTTGAGCTCCAGATCTTCCTGAGCATGTTAAACACCACCCTAGCCTTTTTAAGCCTGCTTTGTTTGTGTGTATCTGCTTCTGTCCCCCGGTGGTGTCCACAACACTGCCTATGTGAATGCTTCTCCCTCCTCAGTCTGGACCATAGACTGTACATAATATCGTCTGGACAGTGCTGTGCAGGAGGATACGGGTTGCTGTCTTTGGAGTGGATCTTGATCACCTGTGTCTTTGCTGTATTGGTTTTGCCGCAGCTTGTAATGTGTGAAACCGAATATATATATATATATATATATATATATATATATATATATATATATATATATATATGGTGCGGTAGGGATGAAGGAGGGGGGGGTATTTTGTACTGATGAAAATCTGATAATACACTACCTGGAGAATGCCACACCTAAGCCCCTGGAGGGTTTTTAGGCAATTCTCCTGCACATTCAATGCTGATTATATATTGTATTTTTTTGTAATTGTTTTTATATGTGTAAATAAACAACAACAACAACAACAACAACAACAATATTTTGAGCAAATACGCCAATATTGGAAAAATATTGTTTGGATGACTATTGGTGCTTTCACAAAATATTTACAGTGATATTTTTGATCAATAATCATCAGTAATGGGGATATAATGACTCATAGATAAAGGCAAATAAAAGAAAAGTCTGACAAATGATGTAATCTTAATGTAATGCAGCCTGTGGGTGCTACACATCGGTGGTGGATATGTGAAGTGCTTTGAGTATCTAAAAAGGCGCTTAATAAACCCAATCATTTATTATTATTATTATTAAAAGCAGGAAAGGACAACACTTACGCCATATCACAATATCCAAAATCTAAGATGATATTTAATCTCATATCACTCACAATATCGATATATCGTTATATTGCCCAGCCCCACTGGACAGCAGGGAAATTCTTCTAGTTTGCAAATGTAGACACTGATTCCAGAAAGTGACACATACAACTTTCATGGCAGATTTAAGTGTAAGTACTCTTTTTTTAATGGTCAGAACAGAAAAATTGTCTGGATTTGGCCCTGCTATGCAGAAAAACACATCAGCAGTGACCAATTTCCACCACCAGAGGGTGATGCTTTCCAACGAAAAGCCAGGGTAACTAGAACGCATATCTTGTTTTTATATACACTTATTAATAACCAAACCCAGCGCTGTTAAATGATTTGTAAAATGTTAAGTTTTGATATTAAAATAGGTCCCTTAAATATTGGGTATGTCATGTGTCCATTCCATTATGGATGGGAATTGGAATATGAATTCTAAAGATATTTAAAGTATTCTGTCTGTGTGGTACTTTTTGATGGACTCTGTGTGTGTGTGTGTGTGTGTGTGTGTGTGTGTGTGTGTGTGTGTGTGTGTGTGTGTGTGTGTGTGTGTGTGTGTGCAGAGATGGGCAGTATTTTAAATACATGTATTTCAAATACGTATTTCAAATACATTTGTGTATTTTGTAATTTGTATTTGGCTGGACCGAGAAAAATAAGATGTAATTTGTATCAAGATACTTTCAGACCTTGTATTTTGTGTATTTTAAATACATAAAATACATGGCTGACTGTTATGGCATTGTTTAAAAAAATTGTTTAATTTCATAGCCAGTTTTACATAGACGAGTAATAAGTGTATCTAAAACATGGCTGTATTAAGTATTAGCACACACACACACACACACACACACACACACACACACGTGTGTATGTGTGTGTGTGTGTGTGTGTGTGTGTGTGTGTGTGCGCGCGCGCGCGTGCGATCACGTGCGACCACTTCTAAGTGTTTTTATTGTATTTTCTACCTTGTATAATTACAGGTATGTAATGTGTTTTAATTGACTGTATTTGCATTCTTCTGTATACCTCTTTGATTGTGTGACTGTTTGCACTTTTCTCTCTGTCATCTGTCCAGGGACTACGGATGGAAATTAGCATCGTTTTTATTTTAACGTTTAATTAATTATCATTATTTATTCTTATTCAAAATCTGAACAAAAATTAAATAGTAATGTAATCTGCCTCTGGGATGCGCAATGTTGCTTTCAATACAATGTCTGATGTCAGCAGCCTATTCGCCCCCCCCCCCCCCCCCGCCACACACACACACACACACACACACACACACACACACACACACACACACTTGTAGTTCCAGCGGAACTATGGGTGGACAGGTGGACTACAAAGCACTGAGTCCATTAATGATGACGCATTTCCACCCCCTCCCCTCCCCTCCCCTCCCCTCCCCTCCCCTCCCCTCCCCTCTCCTCTCCCTCCATTGTAGGATTATCCAGCCCCTCCCCAAATGAAACACACACTAGCCAGCCTTCCATCCTAACCTCGCGTCACCAGGCTCTTCTACTTCCATCCAGACACCTGGGATGTGGGTGTTTCCCAGTGGAAAAGTCCCGCCCCCCACCTTCAAAGCATTCAGAGCACAATAAAGGCGAAATGCAACCAACAAACATGGCGGACCGCGACAAACTTTTTTTTGTTTGGCAAATAGCAAGACACCTGAACGAGCGAGGGGGATATTTGCTCTTGAGAAGCAGGACCGCTGGCTACGTGAAGCATCTTCTCGGGACTGTCTGCTCGCCATGACCCAGTAGCAGCTGAGCTGTGGAGGAGGTACATAGGTTTTTAGCACGCTGGCTAAATGGAGCTAGTGAGTGCGGGCTGCGGGCACCATTGGGTTTTGAATGGACCGTTTCACAGGCTGCAATATTCGTTTTTAATCACTCTTGGTTGTCGCTTAGGAGGACTTATTTGGCAGAGATTTTATTTTCGGCGTTTTTTCATATGACAAAGCACTGTGTGTGTGTGTGTGTGTGTGTGTGTGTGTGTGTGTGTGTGCGCGCGCGCGCGTGTGTGTACTATTATAGATTCATAATCCTAATGGATTTGAGATCACATGATCTGTGATGTAATTGAGCACGTCACCACAGTCACTGTGTTTGATGAGAAGCAGCTTGTTTTGCTCTGGTGATGAGATGAATGGTGTTGAGAGGTATTTCCCCTTAAAGTTAGGACTAGATCCTGGTAAAGATAAAAGTTACTCACAAAACATATTCGCCCTTAAGAGAGCTCCTATAAGGTGGAAAACTGATAAGAGGAGAAAATGGCGGAAAGACAGAGAGGTAGGATAAATATTCTCCTAACTCTGAATAACAGTGAGTTGAATGAATGAGAATGAAACGCTACAGGTTAGATCATGCAGGGATAATGTTTGTGCTTTGTGCTCCTCCGTCCAGTTAGGTTTTCTTCTTCTGCGTGTTTCCATTGCAATCAAGGACATTGATGACAGCTGAGTCAATTTCCCCTGAAATGACCAGCATGGCAAATAAACATCAATAAATCTATTAACTGTCAGCATGTGAATACTGCACAAGTCTGTGTGTTCAAACATTTAGTAGCTACTTTTAAAGTCTGCCTTACTTTATTTAATTCATTAATTTAATTTATTTTTTTATTTATTACTTTATTTGAGTTATAAAATAATTCTATGAATGGTTTATTTCACTGTCCATTCTATCACTGAGTGTGTTGTTCTTTTTTTCTTTGTTGATCAACCAATCACAGCTTCTAAAATAATGAGTCATACCTAGCAACGGGGTCAACCACACCTCATCACTAAGATCAAAGTTTTTGTCATTTCCTTCCTCAGAGTTGCTCTGAGAACTTTCCTAAATCCCTCCTAAGCTCAGACTCCTGGCTAGAAGTGTTGAGGCTCCAGACAATGAGTGGGCTTCAGTCCATCCATGCTGCAGGGCTGAGCTCTGATGTGTGCCATGATTTAGGACTGTCATCTCCTGCTATGGAGGCTAGATAGCGTTAGCATCATCATTAGCATGGTCCCCAGTTTGTTTTACACTAGTCCCTGCTCACCTGCTATGGAGGCTAGATAGCGTTAGCATCATCATTAGCATGGTCCCCAGTTTGTTTGACACTAGTCCCTGCTCACCTGCTATGGAGGCTAGATAGCGTTAGCATCATCATTAGCATGGTCCCCAGTTTGTTTGACACTAGTCCCTGCTCACCTGCTATGGAGGCTAGATAGCGTTAGCATCATCATTAGCATGGTCCCCAGTTTGTTTTACACTAGTCCCTGCTCACTCCTCACATTTCACCCTGTTTCCTGGAGCCTGTGAGCGGCGGCTGGCTCGGCTCGGCCCATTTCTCTGCCCTTCCTGAGGTTCTGAAGAGGTGTTGATGAAAGCCAAAGGGTCAGTCTGTCTCTCCATCTGAGGGCTGTTTGGGCTGCGGTGTCGGGTTTCAGCTTGATGGAGGTGAGCTGTGCTGATTCTGGGGGAATGGACTGATTGGGTCGGCCTTCATGCTACAGTGTATTGCCCTAGCTATTGCTTTTGTTCTGTGCAGTTTGGAGTTTCTGTTTGAGATTTGCCTTTAGACCAGAGTACCATACACTGCAACCATAGTCATAATGGTCTAAGATTAGACTGGAGGCAAGTAATTTCAGAGAACTAGCATTAAGAAACTTCTTGTTCCTATGTAAAAATGTTACTCTAGAGTTAACTTTACCAATAACACATTTGCCTGTATTTTCAAAGCTGAAAAGCTTTGAAGCTTTGAAGTAACTGGTGCATTGGGTGAACCCAGCCTTCAACGTGACGTCACAGACTATGCCTTATTGAGTCACGTGGAGGCTGGGTTCACCCAGGCTATTTGTGTCTGGCCAGTTTTCACACTGGTTCAGGCTCAAAACCTACCTCTAGTTAATAAAGCCAAGTCAAGCTGTAGTCTGTCCCGCTAGGTGACCACCGGTGCCAGGAGAACCAGTTCCAGTGCAAGAACAAGCAGTGCATCCCCGTGTCCTGGCACTGTGACGGGGTGGACGACTGCTCAGATGCCAGCGACGAAGACCCAGAGGTCTGCGCCCAGAAGACCTGCCGGCCGGGACACTTCCAGTGTGCTAACGGCCGCTGTCTGCCTTCCAACTATGTGTGTGATGCCCAGGATGACTGTGGCCATGGATCTGATGAGCTCCTGTTTGTACCCTGTGGTAAGTGGGACACAAGGGGATGTGTTTAATGTATTATGCTGGGGGGGATAAGAAAATAGGATTGACGGTAAAAGTTAGATATTTACGCTACATTTTAGGTGTTTAGGTGACAATCTTACGAGCAAATAGATGTTTGTACAGTGTCTTGTACAAACCCTTTTCAACCAGACATGGGTGTGACAACAGTGGAACATATGAGACAGGTTTACCAGTGATCACCCATAAATTAGATGAGCACAAGGTCAACCTAAAGAGTGAAAAAGAGTCATTTCAGCAATTGATGACACTGCCAATGCAGTGCAGAGTGGCAGAGCGGAGCGGATGGCTTCATCTCTCTCTGTCCTATCCTCCTACCATCCTATCTGTGGGCAGCTCATCCTCCTACCATCCTATCTGTGGGCAGCTCATCCTCCTACCATCCTATCTGTGGGCAGCTCATCCTCCTACCATCCTATCTGTGGGCAGCTCATCCACAGGCGGGCAGGAAGATTGTGTCAATTGGTTTTATGCTAACTCAATCGCAGGGTGCAAGGTGCTTGTAGCTTAACCACAAAATTAGAGTCTGCCCAACAGCTGATCACTCCATGCATGTAAACAAGGTTGAAAAACAAGCGCTGATTCGCAATAGCTGTGAGCACATACGGATTTCCCAAATGCAGGATGGTAAGGGCAGTCTACTCTGCCTCCGCCACCCTGCATTTCAAAATTTGCCCCCCACCGCCCCTTTTTAGCCATTTGGCATGAACACAAACACACACCTTCACACACACACACACACACACACACACACACACACACACACACTTGACCTCAATCCCACATTTCAGCCTCCTAGGGTGAAAAATGTGCCCACTAAAGGATTAACTTTTTGTCGACCGACCGACTGACCGACAGAGTCCTGGTCGCAGCTAATAAATAGCTCTTTAACCTCACCCAGTGCCAAACACTATTGTATGTGACAGAGGATGTGGTCTGTGTTGTCTGGCTCAGATTTTGTTCATGACCGCAGCTGTGAGGAGAAGCTGTGCCAGCACGAGTGCACCAACCTGAACGCCACTGGCTTCATCTGCTCCTGCAGGCCTGGATACAGGGTCGACCCAGACAGCACCTACAACTGCCTGGGTACACACACACCCGCGCGCACGCGCACACGCACACGCACTTTCACACACACACACACACACACACACACACACACACACACACACAGACACACACACACACTCACACTCACACTCACACTCACACAAAGTGCAAATGGGTAAACACATCAGCAACCTTCCACCCATAGCACCAAACAACACACATAGACAAAGTTAATATTTCATCATTTTTGACGGGATCGTTGCTCCTTTCCCATCTCTGTTAGGAAAAACATTACCGCCCCCGTCTGGCAGCGTCAGGTTAGAAAAAACATCCTTTTTCAAAAGCAATTCAAGACAACATCAGCTTTTACAGGCTTGACTGGGAATCCTGCAGTGCAAACATGAACAAAAGTGTGTCATTAGTCTTGTAAAGTACATGAGAGGACCAAATATCCCAAAACACTATCTAGTTGTAATTAAAAATAAATAAATAAATGCCAAGCTCAGGTTAGCTAATCATTAGGTAATCATTTGTCAGAGGAGTGTCATTTTGGAATAAAAATCCCTTTGTCGGAAATGTGATTATTTCATGCAATGGGGCGGGGCCTGCATAATGACTGATGAGTCTGACTTTGATGTAATTTTTCTTTCTTTCACTCAACTGACATACTACTTATTTCTCTCTACATGATCACTCAACTGACATACTACTTATTTCTCTCTACATGATCACTCAACTGACATACCGGTACTACTTATTTTTACCTTTTTATTTATACAGGGGGAGTCTCACTGAGAGCAATGCTCTCTTTTTCAGGAGCGCCCTGTTCACATTCACACACACATTCATACCTGGAAGCTGACCAGTACAACCGCAGTCATGATCTGCTGGCCACTGATCAGCTCCACTGAAGCAGTTGGGGTTAAGGGCCTTGCTCAAGGGCACCTCAGTGGTGGTAATGAGGGAGGGGCAAGCACTGCCTTTTCACTTTCCCCACCCAGATTTATCCTGCCGGTCCCGGGGATTGAACCGACGACCTTCCGGTCACAAGCTCGCTTCTCTAACCATTTTATTTCTCTCTACATGATCACTCAAGACACACATGATTATTTGTTGACTGTTTTACTGTAATGGTCCAGTAATCCAAGCTTGTTTTACTGTTGCATACATAAAAAAAAAACTCATATAAATGCAAAAAGGTAAAATCTACCTGAATATGATAAAACTTTGTCTGTGAGTGAGCCTATTTCCAGTAAGCCCACCTTCAGCCTTTTCTCCTGGCTCTTCCAGACATCAATGAGTGTGAGGTGTTTGGCACCTGCTCTCAGGCCTGTAAGAACACCAAGGGGGGCTACGACTGTGAGTGTGCCCCCGGCTACCGCACAACGGCAACATGTGCGAGGCTGAAGGTGAGCGCGCTCTTGGCTAGCACAGATTACAGAACTGTGACTGAAATCAAATGATAGATTTGTTTATCTTTAGTGGCCACTGAAATGGAAATGTGTCTTTTGGCACCACACAAAGAAAATACAATGCATGCATGATTTATTTGGTCTAACACTAAATCTAGCCAAAAATGATCTCCTCATTCTCATACTTTTCACGTAGGACACGACAGCAGGACAGATGCTTGCTCGACAGTCTCCCTCTTCATGACACCACTCTGCAGCCCTCACCAAACATCAGTTTAATATTTAGCTTTTAGAATGTTAGAAATTAGAATGTTATAACATGCAGAAAGATTTTAATCAAACCTCTCAGAACAGCCCTGGTCCACTGGTCAAGTCAGATTGCCATATGCACCTTACTATGACTTTGGATTTAACTGGTCACAGGTTTGAGCCAACCTGTCAGTGTCATCGTACGTACAGTATATCCTATTGTAGTGTTCTTGAGTAACAGACTGAACCCGTCCACTCCCTGACTGTGATTGTCGGTTAAATGCCTAAATCGGTACGTGTAAATGTCCTCTCCCTCAGGACCGACTCCCCTGCTGCTGCTGCCAGAGAACGTTCCCATCCGCAGGTTCAACCTGCAGACGGAGGCCTACCACGACTTCCTCCAAGAGGAGGAGCGCATCATGGCTCTCGACTACGACTGGGACCACAACAACACCGGACTCAGTAGGAAACGCACACGTACACGGATACAGGCAGGCAGACACCTTCAGCAAGACACATACTTTACAGGCTAACTACTGGAAGAATAGCTAAAGAGCGGGGTGCAAGTTAAACCAATTTTTGAATTTACATTTTCGGCTCATTATTGGTACGAAAATACCCCAATGAAAAAAAGAAAACCTGGGCAGGAGTATGGAGAAAAGGGTGGCATTCTAAATGGGCGTTCAACACCTGTAACATCACTTGTTGCTGGACGTTCTGCTGGGGCTGATTGTACATCACAGGTGTACAGTTCCATTTCAGGAACAGTGCCCCCTGCAGTTTACAAAAACGAGTCTCTAGATCATTGTCTAGATGGTGTGTGATTTAACCCCCCAATCCCATTGCTATACATGTACACACCCCTCCCACATATTAATGCAATGTGGTCTTCAACCTGCACCATGCTCTTTAAAGCCCCCCTCCCTGTTTCACCGTTGATGTTCTCTGAAAACGTAAAAATTTGCACGGCACGCGCTGTAACAACGCACGTCACCATTTGTGCCAAAGAGGTTACATTGATAAGAACTGAAGCCTAATAGTGCAGGCGCTGTTGTAAAGGAAGCGTCACTGTTCAGCGTCGCTCTTGTCTTCAGTAAACTCTTTTTGTCTGTGATAAAACGGAAGTGGCGGCCGTAGTGTTTCCAGTCATATCAATACAAAAGAAATAGTTATTTAGAAGCCAAAATATTGCTTATTGTCAACAAACAATAATAAAAAGCCCATCAAAGCTGATGGGTTTTATGGAAAGAGCGTAACTCAAACTGGTTAAAAGTTATCGCAGCGTTTTGAGCCTGGTGAACACATAGTTCACTTAGTTAGCAAACGTAGCTAATGGCGAACAGCTAGCTAACGGCAGAGGGTATTTACTATACTAGGCATCTCACACACTAAAGCAGGGGCACTCAATTAAAATTCAAAGAGGTCCAGTTAGAGAAAATGTCCTCAAGCAAAGGTCCGGACCATTGTAACGTAGCTTACGCTATGATTTCAGTGCCATTGAACTCAATGATTGAAGTAGCCTAATGGTACAATGTCTGTATGTAGTCAACAACTGACTGTTAAATCTAAATAAACATCAATAATGCTTATTTACAGTTTTCATATTTAACTGGATTAATTATACATAACTACCCTACTATAATAAATAAATGATCTTTTCTCATTTCAAGTAAAATTATGCATTTAAAAATAACATACAACAGAGTGCTTTGGAAAAATGTGCATCTTAAAATGAAGTGCTTTAATTTAAGAGAAATAAGTTTCCCCTTTTCTTCACTCCATTTAACACTCTCAGCCAACAAACAACCTTTTCTCTTGAGAGAAGTGAGCTCCCTATCTATCTATTTATCTATCTATCTATCTGTCTGTCTGTCTGTCTGTCTGTCTGTCTGTCTGTCTGTCTGACGATCAACCTCGCATGCCGTTGCGTTGGGCAGTGAGTGTGCCCTGGTGTGTGTGTGTGTGTGTGTGTGTGTGTGTGTGTGTTTGCTTGCTCATGTGTGGCGCTTCCATAGACAGGTCAGGATCGCACCGCACTTCACACGAGACATACTGGTTTTGATCTGCCCGTAAGAACAATGAATGGACATGTAAGATAAGAGTGGTTTCTTTTGAGCACACCATGTGAAATTACTATCTCTCGCCTCGCGTCACCTCCCCTCCGTCCGTGTGCTCTCGCAGCACCACTCGAAGCAACAGAGAGAAACGATTCGCTTATTTGATTGGCCGAGTAGCATCACGTGTGATGATTTACAGCGCATTCATTGGTCTGTGAGCTTCCTGGCAGATAAACCAGTAGTACCGTAAATACTGTAAAAGCACGTGCCGGTTAAAATAGAAACGCTCCGTGAAAATGTAAGTTATCAATGATTTGTAGGTTATAGGGCTCGGTCCGGATAGGACGGCGTCTCGGTCCGGATGCGGACCGGAGTCCGGACTTTGAGGATCGCCGCACTAAAGTGTGCTTGATTCCTAGGCTTGGCCGCTGCGGGGTCTCGCTGGCTCGGCCGCTGCAGCTCGCATACGCAGCTCAGCCGCCCGCAGCTCGGCTGCTGCATGGCACTCGACCAATTGTAATGTCACTGATGATGTCATAGACATTGTGTGATCACTGATGATGTCACAATGTCTATGACATCAGTGATGATGTCACAATGTCTATGACATCATCAGTGACATCACAATTGCCCGAGTGTAACCAAAAACGTGACCAAAATCGCAGAACCCACTTACTCCCTTTTATATAAAAGGATATTATATTTCTGTCTCACTCATCAAACCATTATAATGTCTGATGTCATCACCCGTTTTTACCAACAGCTTATTTTTAGGACTTTGAGCCCAAAATAAAGTTATTTGTCAACAAAATACACTGGAGAACATTGTGGCTAATCAGTAGAGCAGGGCAAAAGCCAGCAGGACATGGAATAAGATGACACAATACACTGGAGGGGGGCTTGAAGCTTTAGTATAAGAAAGAAGGATGAATGTACCCGCAAATGTAAACCTTATACTCATATGATACACCCATATCCACATGTGCCTACAGACAGGGTGGTATTTAAACACACACACACACACACACACACACACACACACACACAGAAATACAGGGTAAGACGGTCCATTTGAAAAGATGTTATTGCAAAGCCAGAGGAAGTTGTTTGTTGATGTGTTTTCCCAGGCATGGTGTACTTCACTGTGGCCGGTAAGGACTCAGTAGCAGGTGCCATTAAGAGAGCCTACATACCCACAGTGGACGATGGCAGCAACAACATCGGGGCTGCTGTCGATCTCGGCATCAAGTACATCACCAGGCCCGATGGCGTCGCTGTGGACTGGGTGGGCAGGTGAGGGCCAGGTGCCACTGGAGGCTTTCGCAATGGCCTACTAGTTTTTTTATATCGGTGTGTGTGTGTGTGTGCGTGTGCGTGTGCGTGTGTTTGCTCTTTACTGTTTACTTCACTATTTTGGTGCCTAGGTAAACCGCTCATGAGCTTTATCAAATAGTTTATTATGGATTAAAACACCTTTTCATTTAAATAAACCTGAATGTAATGCAATTCTGTTATGACCTATAATTACAAGTACAATTGCGCAACTTTGGTCAAATGCTAATTAATTGTTATGACAGTAGTGCAGCATTGTCATGGCATTTCAATCATGAGAGGCCAGTTGGTAGGATTTAACAAGCTTTATTTAGAAATCGGCATGCATGGCAAATACTTTGGCGCATGACTCCATTACCACGGGAGGGTCTGGTGAGACGAAGGAGGAGCACGGCCGGGAGTAACCCACAGAGCCTAGATCCTCCATGCACCGAAGGGCCAATACTGCGGCGTAGCACTAGCTCTATTGCAGCGGATTGGGCGTTCTCGCTTACCCCTCCCGCGGGCAACGTTGCAGACAGAGTAGTAAGGCTGATCCGTGAGCGGCTTCTGGGACGCGAGTCGGGGTCTTAATTGGCCTCGGCTGGGTCTACTGGGCGAGGGTGTATGATGTTGACAGACCCGAAACACCTTACGACCCCAGATAACATCACTGATGACGCGTCCCAGCGCATGCGGCAGTAGTGTATTTGAGAAGAACATTAGCCAGTGGCGCTGCTCTTGAGGCAAGAGGAGGGCATCTGCATAGGCTAGGAGATCTCCCCCCCCGTGGGGGATCAGGAGTCACGACTCGTTGGTGGCGGACTGGGGAGGTGGGTGGGGCAAAACAACGCTTCGGAGGACGGCTTCAGGGGAGATGGACTGCCGTGAAGCTAGCTGCTGCTATGATCGGCCAGAGAGAGAGAGGTGACGTAGAACCCTTGCTATATATATGAGAATTAACTGACGTCATATCTGACATCATTACAGACGTCATACTAAGACTTTGACTGACCACGTCATACTAGAACTTGACTGACGTCAGGGGGTGATCGGATTAGATTATGCACGAATGGCCTTCTGCTTGAAATTTGGTCTAAGACCTCACTTCAATCATGAGAGGCCAGTTGGATTTAACAAGCTTTATTTAGCAATCGGCATGCATGGCAAATACTTTGGTGCATGATTGATTTTGATTGATGACTTTATTACAGACTCAAGTGTTCCATAAAAATACATAAATACAGTACAGATACAAGGACACAACATATATTAAAAAGATACATAAAGGCATCGTCTCCAGTGTTTCCATAGACCAGAGGAATACCTTGTATCACTCTGTTTAGTTTCAGTGAGTGCAATTATCAACTTGTTTTTTGACTCTAGGAGTCGACACATAAATCTATACATAAAATTCCTTAACACAGCATGGAAGGTGGGTACATTACTGATCACTAGGGGTGTCACGATACACTCAGTTCACGATACGATACGTATCACGATACTGGGTTCACGATAACGATACGATACGATACGATTTTAACAATATTTTTTTAAACTTGAATAATGACAATATATGACTGGAAAAGTAGTATTTTATTTGAAATGCACAAATACAAAATATGCTGTTGTGGGAAATTGTTATTACAATAACAACTAGAAAAAACATGAGATTGGAGATAAGGCTTATCTTGAAATAGAATGAGTTACACCGTCACTTAGATTTACTTTGAACTAAAAGGTTTCTCAGCAGTATAAATTCTCATTATGCATCTTCAGTTTTTCTTCAAACTCAAACAACAAGACTTTTCTTAGTCTATTTTTTATGCATCTTCAGTTTTTCCTGTCAAGTAAACAGTTTTGCCAGAAACTCAATTGAATGGTTTCTCTCCTGTATAACTTCTCATGTGTCTCTTCAGAGACTTGTTCAACTGATCTACTTTCCACACATTGAACTTCAACAAACAAAGACGTTTCTTTGTCTATTTTTGAAGAAAAAAAAAAAAAAAAAAAAAAAAAAATTCACGATATGAGATTTCATCTCAACGATACATATCGTGACGTTTTACTATCGCAAAATTTCGTGGGACGATATATTGTGACACCCCTACTGATCACAAACATAGTACTTGCACTTGTCCATCTTGGGAGCTTAAGCAGAATCCTGAACGCATCATTATATGCAACCTGAAGTTTTTTCAGTTTTGTGGTGCTATAATTACACCAGAGGTGAGCTGTGTACAGTGGAGTACAGTACGCTCTGAACAAGCAGATTTTTACATTGTCTGTACACATATAAAATGTCTCTCCATTAGCCAGTGGCATCTGCATAGGCTAGGAGATCCCCCAAAAGGAAGATCTGATTACCGGAGGTTAATTGAGATCTGCGGGCACCGGTAGTTGATTGTACTTTTCTGGCCTTCGACCTTTTAGCGACTTACAGCTATTTGCGGCTGGCGCTCCCAACTCGGTCGGGCCTTCGATCTTGGTACATTAGTAGTTGATTGAACTTTTCTGGCCTTCAACCTTTTTAGCGACTTACAGCTACTTGCGGCTGGGGCTAGGAGATGCCCCAAAAGGAAGATCTGATTACCGGAGGTTAATTGAGATCTGCGGGCACCGGTAGTTGATTGTACTTTTCTGGCCTTCGACCTTTGGCGACTTACAGCTATTTGCGGCTGGCGCTTCCCGACTCCGTCGGGCCTTCGATCTTGATACATTAATGTTTAACTTGGCGCTTCCCGGCTTGGCCTACTTGGCTGCCATGGCACCTCGCGATGGCGCTTCCCAGCTTGGCCTACCTGGCCGCCTTGGCGCCTCGCGATCTAACCTGGCGCTTCCCAGCTTGGCCTACCTGGCCCCGCCTTGGCGCCTCCCTTTACCTGACTTGGAGCTTCCCGGCTCGGCCTTCCTGGCTGCCATGGCGCCTTACCTGACTTAAGGCGCTTCCCGGCTCGGCCTTCCTGGCCGCCATGGTGCCTTACCTGACTTAAGGCGCTTCCCGGCTCGGCCTTCCTGGCCGCCATGGCGCCTTACCTGACTTAAGGCGCTTCCCGGCTCGGCCTTCCTGGCCGCCATGGTGCCTTACCTGACTTAAGGCGCTTCCCGGCTTGGCCTTCCTGGCCGCCATGGCGCCTTACCTGACTTAAGGCGCTTCCCGGCTCGGTCTTCCTGGCCGCCATGGCGCCTTACCTGACTTAAGGCGCTTCCCGGCTTGGCCTTCCTGGCCGCCATGGCCGAACCGTTTAGGTCCTAAACGGTTCGGTACGAATATGTGTATTGTTACACCCCTATTATATACCTAGAACTTCTCTATCATACATCATTTGGAGAAACAGGAATATTTAACATTGGTTGCTTGTAATGTTTTTTTCTGAGAATTTAAGCTTATTCTACAGTCACACTTAATGCACATTTCTACAGTTAACGCCCTAAAAATGTATAATGTATCTATCCATATAATATAATGTAATGCCTAGTTCCAGGGTGTCTAGTTTCCATTTTGTTGTTTCACCCTGCCTATAGATGTGCGGAACCCCTTCAGTGTGAGTGTGTTGGAGGACCATGTTTACTGGAGCACCCAGGAGCAAGGCGAGGTGTTCCGGCAAGACAAGTTTGGCCGAGGCACCAAGACCAAGCTGCTGACTGCCGGGCCATGGCTCACCCAGATCTCTGTCTACCAGCAGCAGAGACAGTGAGTGACACACTATTCACACCACATATACAGTATATACACACACATACAGACTGTAACACATCACCACATCATCACTTTCATAAGATACATCATTGCATAGAATCTGCTATACATTCAGGCGGTGTCTCGTCATAGACGTGTGGTCAATGGGTCAGCATGGGGGAAATAGTTAGCATTTAGCTGCTAGCCCAGCCCAGGCAGACAGGATCGCGGATTCAACCCCCGCAGTAACGCACATCTGAACAGACGTCTATGTGCCTGCTCTAGAATCCCCACCCCTTTAGTGTAGAGCTGCAGCACCGTCCTTTGGTGAGTCAGCCCATTGCGATATATTTTTCCCCACCGCACCTTATAGTCTCGCGCGCCACCTATAGCAACATTTTGTGGGCGTTCCCACACAGACCAACTGTATCTAGTATATTGTGATATAAATAAATGTTTCTAGTCTCTACTTAATATTACTCAATAGGGATCCAACCTATACACAGTTTAGCGATTTGGTGCTCTCAACACCCAGTGTCTGGAAAAACCATTTAGCCAAATAGGAAATGATGCATGCATAATTACAAGAGGATTTTGGTCATTAGCATGAGCAGTGATAGCCACCATTGTTGAACAGAAAAAGAAAATTGCACCAGAAACTCCAATTAATCAACAGAAAATCCAAGGAAAAGTATGTCAAAATACTGGCCACACTGTTCCATTGTGAATTACAATGGAAACCACCACAGCAATGTCCACTTAGCGCCAAAATCTCAGGGCGCCTGGGTAGTGCAGCGGTAGATTCCCTGCGTTCCAACACAAGGGTCGCAGGTTGGAGCCCCTGTGTTACCTGCGGCTTGGTCGGGTGTCCATACAGGCACAATTGGCCGTGTCTGCAGGTGGGAAGCTGGATTAAGGGTATGTGTCGGAGCCATTTCAGGGTTATCTATGCAGGATATCAAATTGGTCACTAGGTGTCACCCTTGTACTTTGGGTCACATGTTATTTAGATAGGTAGGTTGTAATCAATCAACAGGTGTGTCGCTAGACGAAGAGCAAAGCGTTTTTGAGCGCATGCTCCAGGGCTTGTTGTTGTTTTGTTCAATATTGTCATTCTTGCCATGTTGAAGGCCATTAAATGGTGGGCACTATATCTCATCAAAGTAAGACAGTGAAGTTGGACTCTGTGACTTTATTTCACAGACACTGCTGTTGGCAAGCGCATCAATTACTTTACCAGCCCCCTCTATGCAGCCCCTCAGTGGCTTTGGGGAGAGGGGGGGATTTACCCACATGGTACGTCACATGGTACGTCGGTGAAACTCCTCACTGTCAGGTGAAAATATGCGGCTGGCAACTGCACATGTATCGGAGGATGCAGGTGCTAGCCTGCAACTGGGGAGGGGATGGGGGTTCAACGACTAGGACAGCTTGGCAGGGGGAGTTTGCCAAAATACAATTGGGGAGAAAACAGAAGCGGGGGGGGGGGGGTAATACTCTCACGGACACACAGATCTCACGGATGACCACTTTAAAAGTACTGTGAGTCATACTGTACGCTTCCACTTCACATCATCCCCCCTCTCTGCAGTGAAGAGTCCATGTAAAGGCGTCTGCAGAGAGAGAGAGAGAGAGAGAGAGAGAGAGAGAGAGAGAGAGAGAGAGAGACATGGTGTGTGTGAGAGAGAGAGAGAGAGAGAGAGAGACATGGTGTGTGTGAGAGAGAGAGAGAGAGAGAGACATGGTGTGTGTGTGTGAGAGAGAGAGAGAGAGAGACATGGTGTGTGTGAGAGAGAGAGAGAGAGAGAGAGACATGGTGTGTGTGTGAGAGAGAGAGAGAGAGACATGGTGTGTGGGTGCGTGTGTGAGAGAGAGAGAGAGAGAGTGTCTCTGTGTGTCATGGCAGTGCTGTATCCACCAGAGGGCCTCCTAACTCGGCACTCAGCAACTTGGTTAGCTGCTGGCTTCTTTCACACAAACTAGTGCTGCACGATTAATCGAATCGCAATCGCAATCGCGATGTCAGCATGTGCGATTGCATAACCGCAAAAGTGTGCGATTATTTTATTTTTTTCACGTCTTTTTGAGTGTGTGTGTGTGTGTGTGAGAGCCTCCTTTAAACTAACGTTACACGCGACGCAGCAAACACACGTTTCTCAGCCATCACACTGGGCATCAATACTAGCGGGAGACTTCTCCCATGCACTCCCGCAAATAAGTAATGTTATGTGCAGCAAGGTACATATTATCTACAGAGAGGGCGAGAGAGAACATCCATGATCGCTAACAGCAAGCTATGCTAATAACTAGCTAGCCGTTCGTTCAGAAACGCATGTAAACAGCCGTGTGATCAGTGAGAACGTCAGTAAAATAAGGAGAGAGCTGCAGGTGCTTATGCAGAACTAGTGCGCGATTAAGTACACAGTGGGGATGACCCGCTGTGATGAAGAATATAACGAGATTAACAAGGTTGATAGCAAAACACTGTCGCAGCTGCCAGCACTGGCAGCATCACCTCCAGGCTAGCTAACTAGCCTGTCACATGACGCCTTCATGGTCCCTCGTTAAAAGTCTGCAGATGCACGTTCTCACCTCTCTCTCTCAAGAAGCGTCACGTGAGTGTGGCGTTTAAGGCCATCTGTCGCTACAAAATAAATAAACGGGGTGTATCATTCATTAGTATTGCTGGACAGACATGTAACTAACTTTGGAACTTTGCTGAGCCATCTTCTATGTGCTGTAACACAGTGCAGTTTCTATTTGACTGGTGTTTCTTTTTTACATGTTTGGGACAGGCAAATGTCTCAAAATGTTTTATTTTTTTGTAAAGATAATTTAATTTCAAATTGTTTTATTTTTTTAGTTTTAATATATTTTAAATTGTAACATATTTCATGTATTTTAGTCTGTGATATGTGAAACCGTGGTATTTTTGTCCAAGGTTATCATACCGTCAAAAACTCATGCCTCATCCCTAGATACCTAGTGGCAGTGGTGGCCCAACGGTTAGAGAAGCGAGCTTCAATCCCCGGGACCGGCAGGATAAATCTGGGTGGGGAAAGTGAAAAGGCAGCGCTTGCCCCTCCCTCATTACCACCACTGAGGTGCCCTTGAGCAAGGCCTTAACCCCAACTGCTCCAGTGGAGCTGATCAGTGGCCAGCAGATCAGACTGTGGTTGTACTGGTCAGCTTCCAGGTATGAATGTGTGTGTGAATGTGAACAGGGCACTCCTGAAAAAGAGAGCATTGCTCTCAGTGAGACTCCCCCTGTATAAATAAAGGTTAAAAAAAAAAAAAAAAAAAAAACTCTTGTGCATTATATCGCAATCACAATCGCAATATTGTCCACCCTAATCGCTAATCGCACCTTTTCCCCAAATCGTGCAGCACTAACACAAACACACACACACACCAGCTCACACACAGATACACACACACACAGATACACACAGATACACTATCTACATGTGTGAGAGCAGGACAACATCTATGTAAGACAACATACCACACTATCTACATGTGTAAGAGCAGGACAACATCTATGTAAGACAACATACCACACTATCTTCATGTGTGAGAGCAGGACAACATCTATGTAAGACAACATACCACACTATCTACATGTGTGAGAGCAGGACAACATCTATGTAAGACAACATACCACACTATCTACATGTGTGAGAGCAGGACAACATCTATGTAAGACAACATACCACACTATCTACATGTGTGAGAGCAGGAAAACATCTATGTAAGACAACATACCACACTATCTACATGTGTGACAGCAGGAAAACATCTATGTAAGACAACATACCACACTATCTACATGTGTGAGAGCAGGACAACATCTATGTAAGACAACATACCACACTATCTTCATGTGTGAGAGCAGGACAACATCTATGTAAGACAACATACCACACTATCTTCATGTGTGAGAGCAGGACAACATCTATGTAAGACAACATACCACACTATCTACATGTGTGAGAGCAGGACAACATCTATGTAAGACAACATACCACACTATCTTCATGTGTGAGAGCAGGACAACATCTATGTAAGACAACATACCACACTATCTACATGTGTGACAGCAAGACAACATCTATGTAAGACAACATACCACACTATCTACATGTGTGAGAGCAGGACAACATCTATGTAAGACAACATACCACACTATCTACATGTGTGAGAGCAGGAAAACATCTATGTAAGACAACATACCACACTATCTACATAGCAAAAAAAAAAAAATAGAAATAGAAGTACCGTAAATTCCGGACTATAAGCTGCACCTTTTTTTCCCGTTTTTTGGCCTTTTTTGGCCCCTGCGGCTTATATAACGGTGCGGCTTATCTATGGATTTTTTCAAAAAAAAAAAAAAAAAAATCTCTCTTTTTTAGCACTCTTTCTAACTATAAATCCACTTCTGTTTTAATTTCCTCTCTTGCCCTCTTTTCACTAGCCTAGGTAAACCCAGCCCCCACGTGACCTGCTCTCTCAGTTCCCAGTGACTGAGAACAGGTCTGAGAGCAGGTCACGTGGGGGATGGGTTTACCCAGGCTATCTTTTCACCACACTGTATGACACTGTATGACACTGTGTGCACTGTAAAAAACAACACAGGTGGTGTTGTGTTATGTTGTTTTGTTGAAATGTTAATAAATGGGAGCTTCCTCAAACAGCCATCTCTTTCCCGACAATCCCCTCTGTGCATGAACCCTTACATATGGTAATTAAACATTAAAACACAATAAAGAAAAAAAAAAAAAATACCATTAAAACACCCGTGGCTTATAGTCCGGTGCGGCTTATATAAGAAAAAAATAGTCAACTTTGCAGGTGCGGCTTATACACCGGTGCGGCTTATAGTCCGGAATTTACGGTATTTGTGTTTCCCCCTGAACAGCTGAGAAAGTGGACACTGTAATGGTTAGCACTGTGAATTATGATACAATTCAGTAGGTGGCGGTAATGCAACATTTAAGGTCCTTACACATCAAGAGCGATGCGAATATACGGCACGAAATTGCGATGTGAGTTTTGACCCACCTGTCAATCACAGCCACAGATGTGTACACGTCGGAAGCGAATTTCAGAAAAATCGACCGTGGTTCGAAAAAATAAACACCGCAATAACGCTGTGCGAAACTTCGCCATTGGTATGCACGGTTGCATTGACTGATATAGGTTCGGAAAATATTATTGACGTGCGAATTAATCGCACGAAAAAAACGTGCTCGGTGTGTAAGGACCTTTAAGGATGCCAACCACCATAAAACACAAGAAGAAGCTGAGAAAAAGGAAGTGCTGTGGGGTTGCAGGTGGTGAAAACCGTCTATATTCACGTATGTTCAGCCAGTATTATGTCTAGATTGTCAATTTTGAAATAGATTCAAGATTGCTCCCTACTGATACAGTATGTCTGTTAATATTGTGTGTGTGTGTGTTCAGGTCCAGCGCCACACGTTTCCGGTGGATCCAGAGCTACTACAGAGAGCAGGATGAATGGGCCCTGGATGACATCTACATTGGCCAGCAGTGTCCTAACATGTGCCACGGACATGGCTGGTGTGACCATGGACACTGCAGGTCAGTCTTCACACACACACACACACACACACACACACACACACACACACACACACGCGTGCGTGTGGGCCATACAAAGTTGCGTAGTATACCTTTAAGATGATTGCAATTACTGCTAAAAGCTGCAGGTCTGGGGGATGGTTCCGTAATACGGATATACTCACAAGAGGGTGAGGTGATGCGTCAGGAGGGACGCACGCGTAAGGGGAGTTTAAAAGAGGACACCGTACCCAGACCTGAGTTTTATGTGTGTGTAGTCATGTTTCTTATATAGTATGTTGGGGGACTAAATATAGATACATTGATTTATTCTATTATGCAAACCCAATGAGTCCTCTATAAGTTTTTAGCTCTTTTTGCAACTGCTGCGCCTGTTGCTTAATGCACTTTTTATACTCTTTTTTAAAGTTTTGTTGTGATGCTTTTAAATGTCCATTGCATTTGATTTGTGTCTGCTCTTCTTTTCATCGATGTCAAGCACAGTTGAGTTAGCCTGGGTAAACCCATCCCCCACGTGACCTGCTCTCAGACCTGTTCTCAGTCACTATGTGTAGGCCACGCCCATCACGGGGGAAAGCCTCCGTTCATTTCCACACACCAGCGTCATTTTCCTTGAATGAAACATAGCTAAAAGCTGTTGTGTGGTGGGCTGCGCAGACAACAAATGTAAAAAATCGCCAGTTAAAGTTTGTTTGCACTCCCGAGCAAAACAAGGAAGCCATTGAGAATTGGCGAGAAGAAAAATGTGGATCTAGCTGTCAAGAAGTAAGTTGGAGTGTTCATCTTCCATATATACGATCTTTCTGTGCAACACGCAACCATGCACGTGACATAGGAGAACGCCAGGATTGGAGGGGGGGTTTCTGTTTTCCCCCGTCTTGGGCGTGGTTTCTGAATGATGACGCGTTACGCAGTGTCTCTATTGGCAACATGTGAACACAAATGCTTTGTTTTGTGTTTACTCTGCCCTGTCTAACGTGCTGCGTCTGTGTGTCGTGGGGAGTAGCAAAGGACCCTTGGCCGATGGTAAGACCTCATTTCACTTGTCATTCTGTGACTGACTGAAAGAATGTCTGGATTTTTCGGAATGGGTAATTGTTTTCTGTTTTTCATCAGGAACGATGAACGTTGCAGAAGGCAAGCAGTGGAAACGCTGGCCATAGCCGTGCCCCAGCCCAGCGCCCCCGACCGCCGTGGACCCCCTCCCCACAGCCAGGGCCCTGTTGAAGGAGAGCCAACAGCCTGACCAGCTGCTTCGCTACAACCAGAGCAGGAGGCTAATATCCAACAACCAGCGAGTGTAAAAAAGGCCAGATACCAGGACCAAAAGTGCAGCAAGTGCAAGCAGCCCAGATGAAGGGAGTTTGGACACAGCTGCTTCCATCATGAACACTTTTGCTCAACAGCTGCAGGCGGCCGGTCAGTTGAGGACTGGTTGGCAGAGGAGGAGGAAACTGGAGCAACAGGGAAAAGCCTCCTTAATCTCCTTATTATATTAGATATACATATGATGATGATTATTATTATTCCAGACAAACACACAAATGGAAAACACAGAAAAACAAACGTGTATTGTCAACATTCAATCTTACAACCAGCCGCATAAGATGCTTATATGGTTGTAAGAAATATTGTGCCTGGAATCCATGGGGTCCACGAGGGAACGAGCCTGTTGTCCATCTCTCAATCATGTTTGGTCTTTGAATTTGAGCAAATTGGGCCTGCAACGTTCTTGAAAATAGACATGGCTCAGTGAAAGTGATTTCATTTCTTTATTTTGCAACGGGCTTGAAGTTGGGTTTGTTTTGATTTGATGTGCAACAGCAGAGTTGATAAGTGTTCACACATTCAAGCCTCCCTCTTTTGAATTGATCGTCTGTGGCCTCTGTAAAGCCTGCCAGCTATCCATTATAACTATATTACTGTGTTGTGAGTCCTTCATCTCTCAAACTAGGCCATGTTTGCTCCTGGAATTTGAAGGAATTGGGCCTGGAAAGTTCTTGGAATTGATTTTTGAGATGTGGCAAACCTTTAACTGCTCTGAAGCACAATCTGTGTCCACCTGCACTGCCTGTAAATATTCAAAGTACCGTTATATAGTTGGATTAGAATGACTGTCAAGAAACGTTTGCACTTCACTGACACAAATTGGACCACGGACCCCCATAGGCTAAGATTTTGTCCTTTTTCGTTACTTTGTATTTTGTGATGGCCCTCCAAATCTCCTGGCCCTGTCTTGTAGGAGCCTGGTGTACACACCATTCTGTGTCTAAATATTGTACAGTTTGTAAATATTTGATATGGCTTCAATGATGCAAACTGCTGCACTCAATGTAAATATTGTAGATAGTTTCAATTGGGTGTTTTTAATAAATGGGAACCTCACCCAAAGAGAATTCTCTGTGTGGACATTCACTCAATTAACTGGTGGAAACACTATTTTGAACAGTTAGTCATCATCGATGGAAAGAGCTTGGTGCCGTTTTATGCTGTCTTTCACCTATCCTCACTGATTTGTATGTGTGTGAAGGGCTAGGTAATGTTTTCCTATTGAACCGTTTAAAAATAGATGCACTCTTGGCAGTAACTAATATGGAATTTAAATTTGAGTCGCCAGCAAGCCGTCATAAGTAGTCAGCGCACGGAATTGAACCGCGTCCCGGGAACCAGGAGTCCAACACAAGTGACGGTTGTTCAGGCTATAGGCGACCCATTAAATCTAGTGTTTGTATACTAGATTTAGGTAGGTAGGTTTGTCACCTACATTTGATTGACATATAGATTGGAATATAATCTGACTTTGGATCCGTTTAAATGGCAGATGGAGCTCTTTGAAAAGAGGTTTGGCTGAGTATTAAAGGAACGATTAATGAAATGAAATGAGCAGAGGAGGACTAATCGAAGAGGCTGGCTGTCATGTTAGCTCCATGTCAACATGTCACGTTCAAAGCTGCACACGCAGCAACGAGCGGCAGAGTTACAGACAGCACAGCTAGAAATATGTAATTCAACAGTTTCATGACGTGACAGATGTTTACTGTAACAGGTTATCTGCATATGTCAACACATATAGGCCTACTCGGTTAACGTTAAAATCTCCACACAGCGCAGCGGCCTTAGCGCTGCGGCCTAGTTGGTTATTTTAAGCATAAGTGGATTGCACGGCAACACCAATCAATTCGGCATACACGATGCACTGGGCAGTTGCTCAGATTTACAACAGGGGGCGAAAACGCCATGTATTTGCCTGCCCTGCATATAACGTTACGTAAGTGGGTTTTCAGTTGGAGCATTGTAGCATGGCAATGGCCTAAGCCTACACCAAGCCTCTTGTCAGCTAGCAGGTGTAGTTGACAGGAACATAGCCTATATTTTCTTTTCACTTCATGCATGTTAATGAACACAACATAAAACTATAAAGCTACCGTAGGCAAATGGCCAGGCGCTGAGCAGGAAAAATGGCCTTATGGTTTGTGTCCATCCTAACTATCCGGGGACCCACTCTGCAAGTCATCAAACTCGGCCCGGTAGGCTACATCCTGAAGTACCGCTGAGGTTCGGGTACAGCTGCCCGCCCGCTGCGGCCATAGGACGCCCAGCTGCGGCGGACCCCCTCGGCGCAATCAGCGCCGCCGATTTCGCTGGTTACCCTCCCAAATGCTGCCCATATTCACCGCCGGCCGGAAAAAAATAACACACACACACACACACACACACACACACACACACACACACACACACACACTGTGTATGTGTGTGTCAGCGGCATAAGGCAAGCGGACGCGAAGGACTCAACTGCCGGCGCCGTTTCAAAACAACAGTTCTGTTGTTTTGAAACGGCGCCGGCAGTTGAGTCCTTCGCGTCCGCTTGCCTTATGCCGCTGATGGCAGCAGAAACACCGCCGCTCCTGCGGCTGATGTGAGGGGAGGAGGGGCTCCTCGTCGTCGAGAGACAAGAAGCGAAGAAGTGGCTGCGGCGGTGGAGCTCCTCTCCTGCAGACCTCCAGCGGCAGCGCTCGACTCAATGTTGATCAGCGCTCTTCCTCTCCCATACAGCCTTTGTAGATCTCTCCTTGCTGCTGGTACTGCCGTCACGACTCTCTGCTGCCCGTCTGCTCCCGGTGCGGTGTCCCCGTTCTGCTGCCGCAGGCTGGTGGGACCTTGTTGCTGTGCCCTCCGCCTCCACACAGGCTGGCCCAGGTTTCCACACCTCCAGCATTTCACCTCCTTATGCCGCTGATAGCAGCAGAAACACCGCGGGTTGCCGCCGCTCCTGCGTCGTCGTCGTCACACACACACACACACACACACACACACACACACACCTGTGTGTGTGTGTGAGCACAGTGTGTGTGAGCAAAGCCGCAGCAAGTTGGGCGGAGCCAGGCATGAAATCAACAGGGCAGAGGTGTTTATAGCATTCAATATCAAGCCAGAGGACAAATATGTATGAGGAAAAGTTCATAATTGAAGTGGAAAACCACAAAATAATATATGACACAACACATCCTTTTTACAAGGACAACACCAAGCAAGTCCACCCCTCCTCTGCTCCTCCAGTTGGGAACAATGATCTTCTGCCTGTTTGTCGTTGTATTTATCCCACATACAAATTGTCTCGCTCGATTTTACAGTGATAACCTGTCGGTCTCGTCACTCTAGCTGTCTGGCGCAGCTGAGCCGTGACGTGCTCTACACGCAGCCAGTGAGTGTTGCCGCTGATTGGCTCATGGTTTTCACACCAGCTCCAGCCAATCACAGTACAGAGATAAGGACTGTAGAGGCTATAAAAGCCCCAGCTCAACAGGTGAACTTTATTCTATCTTGGATGGAGGAGTTGTTGTTGCAGTCGTGTTACAGCGCTATGATGACCATGGAGTTGCTGAGAGATGAGCTGATTGCCTGCCGCCGTGAAAACGCTTTGTTAAGAGCTCAACTCAAACAACAAGGTGAAGAGCTCGCTGCTTGTGTCAGAGCCAAAGACAATTTCCGGAAAAAGCGTTATCGCCTCCGCGTTGAGCTAAACCAGCTGATCACTGACTATGAGACCGTCAAGGTGCAACTTACGCTGCAGAAGTTGTTGCTCGACTGGAAAAGACAACAAGTGATATCAGCGCTGCCCGCCGCCGCACGGACAGTCTGGCCATGCCGCAACGCCTTTGGGAATTGCAGTGGACATCACCATGGCAACTAGATCACCAGGCCAGCCGAGCCTACCCCCAACGGTCCTTCTAAGGAACACACCCCCAAAAAGGCCCTTTTAAGGGCCACCCAAATCATCTCAAAGAGCTTCTTCCTTGCACTACACTGTGTGTGTGTGTGTGTGTGTGTGTGTGGGGGGGGGGGGGGGGGGCCAGGAGCGGGCAGAGAGATCCTCTTCCCGTGCGCTGACAGCGCCAGCTGGGCGCCCCAGCTCGACGTTACCTGCGGCTGATGTGTGTGTGTGTGTTATGCAGGTGCCAGGCGCTGCCTGGCACCTGCACCAAAGGCTCTTTTCACAGCCAAACAAATTGGCTCTTTTAAGAGCCACCCACATAATCTTGAAAGAGCAAAATCCCATAAACTAAATTGACTTAAAAACATATTCTATAACATATTAATTTGATGCTATCATGAAATAAATAAATCACTGTGTGTCTGTGTGTGAGAAATAACCCTGTTCCCTGCAGTCCCATCTGCTCTGGCTCCAGTCCCCCTCATCTTTGTCAAACCTGCTTCCCTGGCCTGGACCCCCACTCTTCCCAGCTTAGGCTTTTTATTAACCCACTGCACATTAGCAATAGACCCTTCTCACGGGGGCCATTTTGTGTCGAAAAGGCAGGGTCAACACAGGTGCAAGCAAAACACTAATGAGGGTTTCAAACATCCATGATTGGAATTTGGAATTAGTGTTTTGCTTGCACCTGTGTTTATTCTGCCTTTTCGAGACAAAAGGCTGAAGAAATTACATAGTCCTGTATTTGTAATCTATTCGTACTAGTACGTCTCCTGCACATTAGAATTTTGATGTACAAGAGTGTCTAAGCACACTGGTGGAACACAATACATGTAATCTGAACTCAGCCAACAAGATTGTGTGACTGCTATTTGGAGTTTTTGTACTATGCTATGATCACTTGTGAGGTACAGTAAGGGGTGAATACAGCATCATCTTACTGGCTTTGGAGATCAAATCTGAAATAGGTACTAGTTACAGCTTTGGGGGTAATTCAAGCATCAATGAAAACTAAACAGGTGGCAAGTGGTACTGTAGTTTCTTCATTACCAAATTCATTGCAGTTGGAAGCTTGTATCTGCCTCTTAGGTTTTCATAATGTCCAGCAGGATCCATACACAGCAGAAATATCCCTGTGCTACTGCAGATGTTTTCAAGTACACTTGGTCATGTAAATGCTCAAGCAGTATGTAGTACAGTAGTAAACCCATGTTGATGTATTTGTTATGCTAATACATAATCAAAATACTTAAGGGAATTTATAGTGCAACATGTATCTTAGTTACGGTATATATGTCGAATGAGAAACTAGGCTCAAGTTTCCTGTTTCAATAATTTATTGCCATTCAACATAGTTGATAGGAATTTGGTTTAGTGAGCTCACACAGAACACAACAGGACATAAAGACAAACAAACCCCCTCACATGCGATTCACACATTCAACCTAAAATTAAAAAAATGCAGAGAATCCATACTGGTCATTTAGAGCACCAATACTTTACCTTAAAACGTCTTTAACTGTGTTAGAAAGAAAAGTCTCTGCTGTGTCTTCTTCAGCACAGCAATGGTGTTGTCTTCCCACTTTAAGGAGGAGGAGATGGTGATACCCAGGAATTTGTAGTGTCCCACCTGTTGAATGTCCTGGCCATCTATGACCAGAGGTAGGTCGAGAGCAACAGCAGACAAGTGATTACAGACCAGGCGCTCAAAGACTTTCATTATAACAGATGTTAGCGCAAGCGGTCTGTAGTCATTCAAGCAGTTAGGATTTGTATTTTTAGGCACGGGGACAATGGCAGCAGACTTAAAACATGCTGGGACCCTCTGCTCTAAAAGAGATTGATTAAAGATTTGAGTTAAAATAGGAGCCAGACCCTTTCAGTGTGGCAGCTGAGATTAGGTCAGGGCCTGCAGCCTTCCTACTGTTCTGCTGGGCTGGTTATATATTAAAGAAAAATATTTTGGAACATGCAAACTTGGAACAGCTAGAACACTGTCACTCTCTTGGAAGTAGAGATGCATTAAAACATTGTCCCTTGGAAACAACCTCTAACATCGTCTTTGACAAGTGCAAATTAAACAAATCAAATAAATTAAAATGACATTTGAGACAGATGTGCGAGGTCAAAAGAATAGAACAATAGTGCAAAGGTTTTTGAATGCCATTAGGGATGGTCCACTAAGTGCAGTAAAGAGTTGTATTTTGAAACATTTGTGCCAACACTGCTAAAATGCTCAGGATGTGTGACATGTAACTATCATGGTAAATAAACAGTACTTGTACTGGAGTAGGAATTGTCATTACTCTCTCCACCTCTGAATCAGGGTAACATTAGATCCTACCAACAGCATAAAAACAATATATAAAACAAAACATTCTAAAACAAAACATTCACACCTCCCAATAAAGAACAGACGTTCTTACCATAGAGAGGCAAAGTGGAACGTCACTTCCTGCTTCAGCACTGTACCAGAGATTTTCATCCGCCATTTATTTCCCCATAGACATTTCGTAAAATGCTTATAGTTTAAAATAGCTTAAAATAGTTGTACTTCGTCGAACCAAACGGTTCAGCTAACGCTATAATCGGGAGAGACCATAAAACATTTCACTCGGACCAAAACTTAAAAAAAACGACTCAGAGGGGGGTACGGTGGTGCAGTGGTAAGCGCTGTCGCCTCACAGCTCGAAGGTCCTGGAGGACCTGTGTTCAGTCCTGGGTAATAAGGAGATTAAGGAGGCTTTTCCGTGTTGCTCCAGTTTCCTCCTCCTCTGCCAACCAGTCCTCAACTGACCGGCCGCCTGCAGCTGTTGAGCAAAAGTGTTCATGATGGAAGCAGCTGTGTCCAAACTCCCTTCATCTGGGCTGCTTGCACTTGCTGCACTTTTGGTCCTGGTATCTGGCCTTTTTTACACTCGCTGGTTGTTGGATATTAGCCTCCTGCTCTGGTTGTAGCGAAGCAGCTGGTCAGGCTGTTGGCTCTCCTTCAACAGGGCCCTGGCTGTGGGGAGGGGGTCCACGGCGGTCCGGGGGGCGCTGGGCTGGGGCACGGCCAGCGTTTCCACGGCTTGCCTTCTGCAACGTTCATCGTGGGGCGTTGTGAAGTTCTAGGAGGTGAAGGTCCCCATCCTTGTCAAAACCCAGCTCCTCCTGCAACACGTTGTCTCCATCTCCAGTTCTTGGAGGTAGGTTGGAGCGGTGTGATGAATGGCCTAAGCGTATTAACAGGAGAAGTTTTTTAGGTAACAACCTGTTAGAGAAAAGTACAGAGACATAAAGAGAGAGGAAGGTCATGTCAATAAGAAGACATATTACAGTGAGTGAGTGACTAAGTAACTAGTTACTAAGTAACTAGTTACTGTAACTTAACTACTTTTTCCAGTAACTTGTAATCTAACTAATTACTTTTTCAAATTCAGTAACTCAGTTACAGTTACTAAAATAGTAACTGGGCTAGTTACTAGTTACTTTAGGACATGAAAATAACGGACAACTTCAGAGGATTACCCAGTTTCTGATCCTCAGACCTAGTCCGGGGAGAGAGCTGCAGCCAGAGCCCCAGAGGCTAATGACCTTGATAGGCTATAAGCCTCCCCAATAAGCGAAGGTTCAATGCCACACTGTGGCACAGCAACACTAACATAATGTGTGCATTAATGGCTTTCAAAATTGGAAAAATGCCAAACCGACATTTAAGGAGCATACAAGCAGCAGACATCACAGAGAGTGTGTGGCTCATTTTCAATCGTTTGTGTCACAGCAACCTAGCGTGGCAACACAGCTGGACACCCAGCTACAAGCTAACCAGGGAGTCAGTAGAGAAGCGCTTATTACACAGCTGACTTCTCTCCATTTTCTGATGGGCCAAGGTCTTGCCATAGACGGCCATGAGTGGGGCAACCTGTATAAACTGATGCTGCTTAGATCTAAGGAAATCCCAGACACCCCTGTGCATGTGACCTCTAGTGACTGGCCTGACACGCCCCCTCGACACCCCCCCCCCCCATCCCCCGACACGCCCCCGGCCCCTCCAAGTTCAGATGCGTTCCGCTGCCTATGTCTGTATGTGTGGTTGTGTCTGTATGTGGGCATGTGTCTGTCGGTCCATGCGAGTGTGTGTGTGTGTGTGTGTGTGTGTGTGTGTGTGTGTGTGTGCGTGTGTGTGTGTGTGGCCGGGGTAGCAGAGCAGACACTCTTATCGCTGCCCTGTGCTGTGGAAATGATAAGATAGCATCACAACAACACAGCTACTTTCAGTGCTCCACCAAATCCTCCCTCCTCCCTCTCTCAAAACCCAGCTATCGCAACCTCTCTGCAATTTCACCGCCTTCCTCATCTTCTTAAAAACACACACATATGCCTCTCAAAAAAAACACTCAAGATTTGAAAAGACCTGACACAATTCAAGGGGCCTCAACATTAAGCTGACAAGAGAATATCCTGCAATACATGCCTATGGCCTCTATTGGGGAGAATGTGCAATATTTTGTGTAGTAGGGCACCAGGCACTATTGGTGTGTATGTTCTGGGGTATATGGATCTGTGTGTGTTATTGAATGTTAACTGTAGTTTACACGTGTCATGTGTATATATTGTGTCTATGGAGAGGCTGTGTGCTGCTACATCACCTGTTCTCTCCAATGCCCAAGACAAAATCTAAGAGACCGTCTCCTGGCTGTTGCCTTAGTGCTCGCACTCCTTTCAATCCAGCTCCCTCATGTGCTACACCAACGCTTCAGGAGCTTGTTCTGCATCTATTAAAACAGCTCAATTACAAGATGTTGTTTTGCTTTGATATTTAAAGTAGCACCTAGGCACAACAATCTGTCAGCACTATCCCGCTGACTAATTATGTTTTGCATGCAAATAAAGGACGAAAAAAAGAGAAAACAACAGGAATTAACAGGTCTATTTTTGATGTAAGCAGAGTTTGAAGCTGTTGCCTTCTGGGCCAAATTACATTTTGCAACAGCATGCAGAAGAGCAGTTTGTGAACGAAGCTCAGTGCGACTTGAGGCTGAGAATCTGCTCGCTCCTTTGCTCTGGATGTCCACTGCTAGCTAGGAAAGGCTAAAGCTAATCATAGGAGTTACTGTCAGTACGAACTGCCACAGACTGTTGTAAGTTGAAGCTACACTGTCTGTCTGAAATGCTCCACTAATCTACTGCTTCCGGTCTTGGCCCCTTTAAAAAAAAATAAACACAGACGACTGTAAAATGTAAATGATAAGACAGACAAGACAGTTGCTGCCCTCAGTTAAGTTTGAGGCATTTGCAAAGTACCTGATAAATGCACGACACACTGTCGCTTGACGGATTTAAATATTAATGTGAAATTCCTTTTGTTTGGGAATTGCATTGCTCGGTGGAAGAGAAACACTGCATTATTATTATAATTTTTTATTCAAGATTTCATTTTTAATGTATTTTTTTTATTTCAAAAGGGGACAATGGACAGAGTTATTAAAAGCCAGTTTAGCGTGTATTATGTCGAGACTAGTGCAAGGCTAGCGTTCCAGAGCAGACAGTGATAAGGAGTAAATACTAGGTTTGAAAAAATAGACGACTTTCCCTGTTTGTCTTCAGTTTTTTCTTTCTCTCTGGAACATTATTAATATAAGGAAAATATAATGGAGCAAACAGTATTGTTAGTGTTGATGAATGATTTCACTCAGACTTATTTTGTCATGGTGTCAACACAAAGACAATGATGGATTACAGTCCAACATGTTGGATCTCTATTTTAGGAGGGAAGGGGGTGAGCTATGCTTCCTTCATCAGTCAAAAAACACAGATGAGTCTATCCTTTTAAAATCTTTTTTAAACTAAGGTCTGTCTATTGCTAAGAACTGCTAATATTAATACATAATATTGATCTTACTGTTATGAATCTTATTCTCATATCGACACTCATTTTGTAGGACAAACTACTGTAGTTCTATGAGCATAGTAACAGCTGATTGGACATTCATGCAGAGTGAAACCAACCTTGTTGGTGCCGTCGTTGGCGTTGACGAACAGCGGGCTCCATCCTGGCGGCAGGGACTTGCTGTCGGTGCCGTAGCCGTGGTTCTGGGCAGTGGTGAAGGCCTGGCCCGTCATCACGTTCAGCACCGGCTGGTTCTGGCCTCTAGGGGACCACAGAGATGTTTGTTTTTTGCATGTGTCTTTATTAGACAGGACAGTAGGCAGACAGGAAAGGTGGGGAGAGAGAGAGGGGATGACATGCGGCAAAGGACCTCGGGACCGATTTCGAACTCGCGTCAGCCGCGCAAAGGCCGGAGCCTCCGTGGGCCTTCACGCTCACCTGCACGACCACAGAGGCTTAACGCACATATTTAGAGGTTCTTTGTGGAAGAAGCTTTGAAACAGCACTGTAAACTGAATAGGTGAAAAAATATGGCTTGTGTATAAGGCCATTATCAAGTGCTACGCTAAACACATCCACAGTATACGAATAGCCACAGTGTTTCTGAGGATGCTTAAGAGTCTATATGAATATCCACAGTGTTTCTGAGGATGCTTAAGAGTCTACATGTGTGTCTTAAGTATTTTGTATCAGCATATCGTGCCATCACTCGTCATAAGTATGAGTCTTCCACCTACGAGAAGTGGCAGAAGGCATGTCATCGTCATCGCAGCAATCTAGAAAGTATCAAATGGGGTGTAGTCATGCCACATTCATGTGCTCCTCTGATATATCGGATTTCAATGTCGTATTTACCAGTGGGAATTTCTGAGATTTCGATGCTACACGAGTTTCTGACGTTGTGACGTTGCATGAGGATTCGGGACTACAACAATGGCGGGAAGTATGGAGTCCGTGGCACCAATTGACTGTAAAAAGTGATATATTTTGTTATTCTGTTCATAGTAGCCATTATTTATTTTTAGTACTTGTACATTATGGCCTATGTAGCTACCATAATGACCCAATACTTGCTTTTAGTGAGAAAACAAGCGTCCATGTTTGTTGCTCTTTCCGACCAAGAGCACCTCTGGTCAATGTGATATATCCCAGGAACACATGAATGTCACATCAGAGCACAGATGCTCAGTGACTTCCATTCCTCCAGAGCTACCTGGCTTAGGATGATCACAGCCTCCCATGGTTCAGTGTGGTTACATATACATTCTGCACATCCGCTGATTATGCTGTCAGTAGGGATTGCTTATTATTACTTCCTCTCTGCGGTCAGTAGTGACAGTGGAGGGCCTTTTCCCCCATGCAGTACAAAGGGCCTGATCAATCAATTAGCCATGTGCTGCTTCTAATTAACTCCTCCACCACCGGATACGATTGGTCAGGAGGTCTTTAGGAGCTATAAACACATGTCACATGGCCAGGGAGGATTGCGTTAACACTGTCCCCTAGGACCAGTTATCCAACAGGCAGCTTCATATTCAAAAGAAAATAATAGCTCCATTTTCCAAACATGACAATCATGAGGAACACTGCAACACAAGGAAGTAACCTATCAATACTATTGAAAGGCACGTCCGCATACACGCCCATTTCATTTCCATCCTCGTGAAGATGGGAGGTACACAGAGCTCTATTCCCCATAGGTTCAACAATAGCAGTTGAAGAACCCTTTGCTGCACATCAAAATACAATGAAGCACCACATGAGTCTTTGAATGAGCTGTTGAAAGGAAACAGCGAGCCTCCTGTCAAGGTGAACATCCTGAAATGATTAGCATTATTTACTGCACTGACATATGGGGGAGAAGAGAGGCAGGAGACACTAAGTACCTGAAGATTGCATTTAAAATGTGATTGACAGCAATATATTGCCTGGCAAAGTGTGGGGCTGCATCTTGATTTGTGCACTTGATACAAACTGTACAGAGGGGAAATTGTCTTTGAGGAGGAGGGGTGCAAAACTTTGAGTAATTGAAGTTGGTGCAGTATCAGGATATCTTGTAATATTCCAAAGTCTCTCTCTCTCCCTCTGATGTCCTCTCTCTCTCCCTCTCCCTCTCCCTCTCTCTGATGTTCTGGACCACTGCCCTGGATCTTAACACATGTTAAGTACGGAGGTCAGCTGGATGCTAGCGGTCTCTCTGTTGCGCTAAAAAGAAGAATCAGCTTATTAAAAAGTGAGCTCTAGTCTAGAGCATCCACACTCCATCTCCCCCACACTCCCTAAGCTAATTAGCTACTTGGGCCAGTAGTGAAAGTGTGTTTCAGTGTGTGTGAAAGAGGAGGAATAACATATCTCACCCTGTCAACCTCTGCCGGTGACCTGACCTCAGCTGAACTTTTGATACAGTAATAATAAAGTAGCTGCCTAGAAATGTCAACACTGCCCAGAGGAATCAGCTGCTTATCTATAAGCTGCTCGTCATCAATTAGCGTATCAATTAGGAAGCAACAGCCCCGTCCAGACATTACTTTTAATCTTCTAATGCATCGGCGCGAAGGCGTTTGCCGGCTTCTAAGGAGGACGAATCGATCCTTTCTGCACATCTTGACGCCAGTCCGTCCCGGGCCGCTTCCACAGCATTCAGACAGTAATGAAAGCAGAGAGCCTAAATCCGCTTATCCTCCACAAGTGAAGGAACTGTATTTGATGTCACACTTTAGCTGCGGCTGAAACATTTTAATCTGTTGAAATAGTTTCTAATACATCTGAATACCTGGGTAATCTCTCAGGCTGTACTGTTAAGTCTACTGTAGTGCGAGGCGGGGGGGGGGGGGGGGGGGTGGGGTTAGCCGACTGCGTTGACATACGGTTTCATCTATCTGATACATGGAGGTCACGGGGACCATGGGGGCATTGCAGATCAACGTGTGAGGGGTCTTGAATAGCCTAGAGAGCAACACAAACAACCACGATTGCTCAGGGGCAGCACGCTGCACGCCTGAAAAATAGAACTGAAGCTGAAACTATCGCTGCAGCGTAGCTTCAGCGTGGCGTGCGGGTGGTGTGCTCGGTCTCGCCCACGCACCTGAACCCTGACCCAAACACACACACTTGGTACAAAAATCATTCCTACAACTCTCCTACCTGGCCAGGTTGAAGATGGCGACAAGTTTGCGTCCCAGTATCTCTCCATCTTTGAAGCCCTCAGAGTAGAGGATGACCTCAGCGATGAGCTCGTTGTCCGGCCTGCTCATGGCGACGGGCCTGGTTCAGCGTGATGAACACCCCAGAGTTTGGGTCCAGCGCCACCTAGAGGAGTTAAAATGTTTCAACCACTGTGTGCCTCACTCAAATCTTTTCAATCTGTGCAAATTAAGTTGACAGAAAACAACAACAACAAAACATAATCAACTTGTTGTGAACCTGGACACATTTCAGTGCCTGCATGTTTGAATAAATATATTCCCATATTTGGCGCCAGTGCATCAATATCGATAATGTATTGCAAGAGGAAGTATCACAATATTCTTCAGACTTCAGCGCATCATCCGCTGCGCTGAGAAGATAATCGGATGCAACCTGCCATCCCTGCAGGACCTGCATGCAGCCAGGACACTGAAGCGGCGACCCCTCCCACCCTGGCCACAAACTCTTTAAGACACTCCCCCACGGCAAGAGACTGAGGTCTGCCAAGACCACCCACCACAAGACCAGCTTCTTCCCAACCGCCATCAGCCTCACCAACAAGGCCCGGAAACCCCTTCCGCCAAGGACCTCACCAACAAGCCCCCCCCCCCCCCCCCCCCCACACACACACACACAAACTCACTACCTCCTCCTAAACTCAACTGAACTCCCCCCCCCCCACACACACACACACACACACACACACACAAACTCACTACCTCCTCCTAAACTCAACTGAACTCCCCCAGCCTCCATAAAATTGGAAATCATATCTAATTTAATGCCTATTTAACACTGACTGTAAATTCATGTAAATCCACTGCCTATTTAACGTCTATTTAACTCAGTCTGTAAATCTCATGTAAATTCAACGTAAATTCATACTTATCATCCACAGAACACTTCACCACTCATGTACATATTGTATATATTTACTCGATTTGATTGCACTTGCAACTTTGTGATTGTTTTTAGTTATCTTCCTACTTATCTCTGTAATTCGATGTAACCGCTACGCTGCATACAGACACTAAGACAAATTCCTCGTATGTAACTTGCATACTGTGGCAATAAAAGTGATTCTGATTCTGATTCTGATATATTCTAGTATCTTTACATTGTTCCACCCCTATAAGTGACTGACTTAAACAGGACAACTGAATGAAAAATGAAGTTAGGTGGACATGCCCACCTCTTTTCCCAGCAGGTCACAGCTGTGTTTGTGGTGTTTCAGGGAGTCCTGGATCTGCATGGAGACGGCAGACAGCACGGCCTCCTCCAGGCGGTTCAACTCGTCAAAGCAGCCCCACGCTGCACACTTCACCAAGCCCACAAAGATACGGCCCATAGACTTCACATCGATACCCTGGGAAAACAGATATCAACAACTTTTTTTTTCTTTCTTTCTTTTTTTTCTGACGGGACAATGCACATTAATGGACATGTTCAGAAATACAGAAGCCTCTATATACGAAAACATGTAAATATGCCGGAGTTAGCTAATGCTAATTTACATCCGTAGTCCCCAATAAATATCAAAACAATCACTCATTACATTCATTCAACGCACAAACTGAAATATACATGTAACGTGTCATCGCAAAAGATACCACAGCATTACAGACATCAAAATTACAGCAAAACACAGACAGGATGTACGCAACAAACTGATATACCTGTAACGTGTCATCGCAAGAGATACCACACATTACAGACATCACGTTTTTTGAGAACGTGGATTTTCTAGCTTGGACTTCGCAGTCCCCCCTAGCTGCTGCCCTTGTGCTCAAATTTCTATTCTTCCTTCTAATGAACTCCCCTAGAGGAGGAGAAGCCAAGCCGTGTAAACATTTATAGATTAGACACGTGCTTTTAAATGTTCTAAAATTGTTAAAGCTAAGGAGCTGATATTTCTCTAAGATTTCACAGTGATGATGTGATTGTGGTTTTTTGTCAAACACCTTGATGGCTTTTTTATAGAGCTGTTCAAGGGGTTTGAGCACAGTGACACCAGTGAAGGACCAAACAGTGGAGCAGTAGTCTATGTGAGAGAGAATCATACAGTGGAGGTAGACTTTAGCCGCATCCGTTGTGATAAAGGGCCTGATTTGTTTGAAATTCTGTATGTTAAATCTAACTGTATTGGACACCTTTTTTACATGTTTTTTGAAAGTGAGGTTAGAGTCCAAAATAACTCCAAGGTACTTGAACTGTGGTACCAGTTCCAGTTCTTCTCTCTCCAGGAAGACATAGGATCTGCTCAACTTATTTGGTCGCTTGGTGAACAGTGTGCGAACTATACTGTGGCTTTCGGGGGAGCCAACTTTTTTCACGGGGGGGGGCACTACAGCCGCCGTCCGAAGGGCGGCGGCCGAAATTTGAGGCAATTTGAAGGCCAATTTAGGGGTATAACTCATTTTAAATAAGCACACTCAAAGACATGGATACAGCTTGTCGTGTTCCACTTTTCTCTCCAAGAGAGAAAAGCGCTCTGCGCACACAGAGAGGGAGGCAGGATGAGAGAGCACAGAAAGGCGAAACGGGCGCACTGCTCTCCATACACTGCAGCTACAAGAACATGATATCTCTGCCCAACACTTTTAACCACTCCATAATAGGGATGGGCATTTCTAGCAAAAACACTATTCGAAATTCGCTGGCCAAATTCGAATTTAATTCGAAATTCGAAAAAAAAAAAAAATGTTTTTTTTTTTTTTTTTTTTTTTTTTTTTGTGTGAGTGAAATGTTGCATTGTCTCCCCTGATTCTAAGTCTACGGCTTTATTAATTAATATAAAAAGCTTCTGCTGTGGATTTTTAGCTCAAACAAGCATTGCACCACTGAAGTAAAGAACATGTTACATGACATTGACATTTTCGAAAATAAAAAACAGTTTTGACAATCATGAGTGGTTCATTAAATATTTAGTAGGCTCAGGTCTGAGTGCCAAAGGGGTGCCAAAGTCACCCCCTCTCCCTCTTCATGGGATTTCATCCGCCATTCATTTTTCCATAAACCTTGCTTAAAATGCTTATAAAAATTGTTTTACTTGCTCAAACCAAGCGATTTGACTATACTTAGAAATAATCAGGGGAGACAATGCAACATTTCACTCAAATTTTTTTTTTTTTTTTTTTTTTTTTTTTTTTTTCGAATTTCAATAATAAAAGTCGACCTTGATAATAACAACGATTATTCGAAAATTCGAAATTCGATGCCCATCCCTACTCCATAACGCACATGTCCCACTCACTGTGAAGTTCCTGACGCATTCCATCTCACAAACAGTACTCCATATGCGGGAGGACTCAGAGGTATTCCAGCTTCACGTCGTCACTTTTTCCACATCTGCGTTTGAAGTAGAAGCGACTTGTTGCTGTTCAACTGACGGCTGCTTCCATTTCTTCGTGAATGTAAAGTTTGTCAAACTGCCTTGTTTTCTTTATTACATCTTGCTGTTGTTTTAAATCTGACCTGACCGCGTGAGTGACGTTTGATTTGCAGCTGCGCCGCCACGCTTCGATGTGGTGATGATAAGAATAACATGCATGTCGGTATAGGGGCTTACAGTGAATTTGACAGTGATTGAGCACACTCTGAATCATACGATTAAAATAGCGTAATTTTACGCATTATTCACTATGAAGGTACAGAAAAAGAAATAGAAAATACATGGGGTAATATATATTAGTCAATAATTTAGAGACCCCCCCAAATTTCACAAGTCATGCTTTCAGGGGGTCTACTATTTCTTTAAGGGGAGCCAAAGCCCCCCCAGCTCCCCCGTAGTTCGCACCCTGTTGGTGAACATCATAACTCAACATAGTTTGTGTTTCCCTTGATGCTCTTATTGTTTGTGTGTGTTTGTGTGTGCTTGTGTGTGTGTGTGTGTGTGTGTGTGTGTGTGTGTGTGTGTGTGTGTGTGTGTGTGTGTGTGTGCGTGCGTGTGTGATTGCAAGTTAAATGTTCAGAACTCAAGACCAGGACACTGCTCAGTGTGTGTCTTTGTATTTGCACATATGATATGTGTATATGTAACAAGGAGGTAATCAATAATACAAAGTGTCATAAGTATTAGATGATCTGAAGTGGAGGGTCACACTGACATCAGACCACGTCTCCTGGGCCGTTGGTTCCTGCAGTTAGAAGAGGGAGTTTCCTGCGCAGAAAGAGAAAACATGAACAACAAGCAGATGTGAGCACTGCTGCTGAAATTAAAAGCGCTGTTTTGAAGACAAGCTTCTTCTAAGGGTGTGCCATACCAGAGCACAAACCTTTATGTTAAAGGCGTACTGATGAGGATTTTGCTGGTTGTAGCTTTCTAAACACAACTTTGAAATAGGCCTAAATAATCAGGAGAAAATATGTGATGTGCAAAACACGTCTTGGATATTGCAATGGTGATATGAAATATGTCATACATGGAAAGACAAGGCAAACTATTTCAATGTGTCTCTGCTGAAAATATGGACCCCATCAGTCAATATTTTTTACAAGTAAAAATAAACTTTCTGGACCTTCAGGTCACAAAATATCACAATGGTAATAATATCCACACATCCATTTTTAGAAAAAGCAGTGATCATAACTCCATCCTAAGGGCAGATAGTTTCCACCCCTCCAGCCTCATTTCAAACATCCTCTTCAGACAGTTTCAGAGGCTTCTGCGACGCTGATGATGATTTCAACCAGCAGGCGGCAGTCATGCACAACAGATTTAAGCAGAGGGGCTATAGAACAGACACACTCCAACAGCTAAAGCTAAATCACACCAAAGGAGGAACCTCTTCCAAAAATCCTCTCGTCCCTCTCACACAGGACGGATAACATTGTTCTTGGCCAGGTCTCCTTGTAAAAGAGATCTTTGATCTCAATGGGACAAACCTGGTTAAATAAAGGCGGAAAAAAATATATATTCTTCGGCACCCAGTAGATAGCAGCATGGTCCATAATTACAGCCACCATCAAAAATAATTGTCCCATCATACAAAGTGATCCTGTCTTACAACATGTATTTCCTGATCCCCCAGCTGTCTCATTCATGTACATGTACATGAATGAGACATGTACATGTCTCATTCAGAGACATGTACACTGAAGGACAAGTGGACAAGTTGGTCAGAAGCTACCTGCCAGCCACTGCTCCCAATAAGTCCTCCTGGCTTCGTCGCTAGAGATGGGCCGATACCGATACTGGTATCGGTACTCGGCGCCGATACCGTACTCAAGTACTCGTATCGGTATCGGGAGAACGTCCCGATACTCTGGCCCGAGTACTGTGTAATTTACAATTAATACAAAAACTCAGAGAGTTACAGAGAGAGTTACAGAGAGTGACTACTAAGCATTTATTTGACTGTTTACTATTATTTAACATACTGTTGTACTCAATTCTGTTTTGGGTTTTGGCTGTGCTGGTGTGTGCTGCTTAAAGAAGGTAAAGAAACTGTAAACAAATAAACAGTATCTTAAGAATCAGCAGTGTTATTATTTTCATTGTGGTAATTGAACATTACAGTATCATTAAAAGTACAAGGCATGACAATGAAACGAAATTGGGGAAAAAAGGGGGTAAAATAAGTGGTTACTCAACAAAAACAAAAAGTACTCGTATCGGTACTCGGTATCGGCGAGTACCCAAAATTAAGTACTCGTACTCGTACTCGGTCTGAAAAAAATGGTATCGGCCCATCTCTATTCGTCGCCCCGTGGGAAACAAACTACAGGCGTGGTGACGGCAACCATTGCAGTAACATTGTCAAAACTGACAGCTTCATAGCTGTCTTCACTCAAAAAACCTACCAGGTCAGAAGCTTTGCCAACTGCAACACCACTCACTCTTCTAACCAGCTCTCACACTCACACACACACACACACACACACACACACACACACACACACACACACACACAGCGTGGGTGGGGCGATGGGGGGGGGGGGGGGGGGGTAGCGACAACGCGGAGTAGACATGACATCAGCCTTTGTTAACGAGTTGCTAAAAATACATAATGGCCGATAACTGGGGGGGGGGGGGGGGGGGGGATGTTCCGCATGTCTGGGCATGTTCAGAGCGGACACGAGACATGTTCCACCTTGTAGCCAATGGGCGACCAGGGGGGGGGGGGGCAGAACCAATGGGAGGAAGCAAATCTTGTAGCCAATGGGGGCGGGGTCATGAAACAGCAAATTTGCATATCGAGGGTATATAAGGAGGCGCTGATTCAACGCAGAGCTCATAGCGGAGCCATGGAGTCTGATACTGTTACAGTGCAGCTTGCTTTGTACTTGGCGGAGTTGAACAGACCTGAGCGGCGATTAACAATGGATCCGCAGACATGCAAGCGGTTGGAGAAAGAGTACCGGGAGAACGCCATGGTCTTGAAGCGGCAGCTTCAATTCGGTGGTCATCTCCACTCCAAACAACGTTTGGGGCTAGAGATTGACCTGCTGATTGAAGCGGTCAAAGTCAAGACGATGGTCCTGGAACTCCGCTGGCAGCGGTTGCAGAACCCGCTGCCAGTCGATACTGTTTGGAAGTGTCGGGATGCCAACGGTAATTGTTCGTGTGGCTTCATCTCCAGGTTCAGGCTGTGATGATCACTGATCACCAGCCTACCTCACCCCCCAACGGCCCTTTTAAGGGCCCACCCAAAACAATCCTCAAAGAGCTTCTTCCTTGCACTACACTGTGTGTGTGTGTGTGTGTGTGTGTGTGTGTGTGTGTGTGTGTGTGTGTGTGTGTGTGTGTGTGTGTGTGTGTGGGGGGGGGGGGGGGGGTGTGCGTGGGCGGCCGGGCGCCGGGAGCCAGGAGCGGCAGCAGAGAGGCTGGCGTCCTATCGCCGTAGCCCGACGTTGGGGTGCGGCTAGGCTAGCTTAACCTCCCCGTCCGACGACCAGCTGCACTCCTCCCCTCCGTCACAGCGGAGCACATGATAGCGGCCCCCGATACCATTTAGTCCCGGATGATGTTGGGGTGGATAAACCGAACCAGGTCCAAGTGGATACGTTTTTTTTCAGGAGGAAGGAAGCGCACGTTTGCCAGTGCATGGTACCACAACAGACCCTGGCTGGAGTATTCTTTTTAAAAGCGGATGCTGCCTTTTGCTAAGAGGTAATAAAAGCGAGTCGTGGTGAGAGGAAAAACGTAACGTTCTATGCAGGGCAGGCTGTGAGTAAGCTAAACTCTGTTCGCCAAACTCCATTCAAATAGATGGCGTTTTCGCCGCCAATCAAAAGGGCGAGGAGAGCCGGGTTTTATGTTGTAACTCTGAGCAACTGCTAAGTGTATTACATGTACGCCGAATTGATTGGTGTTGCCGTGCAATCCACTTCATATGCTTAAAATAACCCAACTAGGCCGCTGCGCTAAGGCCAAACACTAGATTTAATGGGTCGCCTATAGCCTGAAGTCACGTTGTGTTGGACTCCTGGTTCCCGGGACGCGGTTCAATTCCGTGCGCTGACTACTTATGACGGCTTGCTGGCGACTCAAATTTAAATTCCATATTAGTTACTGCCAAGAGTGCATCTATTTTTAAACGGTTCAATAGGAAAACATTTAGGTCTTATTACCTAGCCTTTCACACACAATTGAAACTATATACAATCAAAATCCCGGCAGATCGGGGTTGATGTGTGTGTGTGTGTGTGTTCTTTCCTGATCTGAAGTAATTAAATACAGCAGCAGTGACAGAGATTGGTTGCTTCTGATGTTGGCGATCTCTAGGAATTGGATCCTTCTTCTACTGAGGCACTATAGTATAGTATATATACAGTATAGTATATATATAACGCTGCTGTCACTGTTCAAAAACACCAGGTGAAGGGAAAACAAACAGTCCCACTGCCTATCCCACCTAGCTGGCGCATGTCATTAACGCCTCAGTCACTTTAGAGCCATATTGATTTCTGTTTTGAAGAGCGAATTACCCATGTGATGAGGGCTGGCCCAGAGCCAGGAAGGAGATGGAGATTGAGAAACGTAGCAGAGCTGGATAAATCAGAGGATAGATCAAGACGAATGAAGAGAGAAAAAGAGCGAGAGACTGATACATACAGAGGGGAGAGAGAGAGAGAGAGACAGAGAGGGAGATGAGTTGAACTGACAGGCCTATGGCGTTTTGTATTGACCAGCTAAACAGAATCAACCAACGAGATAGATTTGTTCTTTATTACATGCTGTGGTGTCTCTGTTCTCTCAAAGACACAGGAACAAATCATCTCGTCGGTCTCCCCCCGCAGCTGTGTATATGAATATGAATATGTATAGGCCGTGAACGTCCACTAAGGGCCCAATAATTAATCTACTCAAGCCAACGTACGTGCAGGATACGGCTCTGCTAATTGTCTGTGTGTATTATCAGGGGCTGCACAAGTGAGGCCTCCTCGCTGTCTAATAAGTGTGACACACAAACAAATGCCTGCACACTCAAGCAGATGTACACACACACACACACTGTACACAAACCCTGTACTAAGCATGTACGCACAAACACGCACTAGCATAAGCGCGCACACACACACACACACACACACACACACACACACACACACACACACACACACACACACACACACTTAAATGATTTATTTATGTCCACATAGATACAGAGTACAAAGGACATAAACACTAGTAATGCAATCAGATGTTGGGAGTTGGTCAGATACAAGAGTGCCTAATTGGCGACCACAATAATGCATACAAAGAAGATATATATAATACCGCACAGGGTGATGACAAAGGCAGATTGACATACAGTTATACTGTAATACAAGATAAGGGACAGTATCCAATTTCATGGGTACAAAAAGCAGCGCCTTCTCCATATTGAGCGACTGCCAATAATAGCAGATACTGAACAATACCTTGCTAACTGTTTGGCCCTTCTCTTAGGTAGACCAGCCATCTGGAGGCCTCTCACAACCAGCTTATGAACATGACCCAGGCTACCAAATATGAAAACTATAAGTTTACACCTGTAGCCCAGCTGTGAAATGGTCTGCTCCAGCTGTTGATATTTTAGCATCTTGGTTATAAAGGCCTCCTCTAGGCTGTGGTCAAAGGTACAGCCAACCTCAAGAACAAACACCTCTCTGAGATTTTCATTCACGACAACAACATCAGGAGTGTTAGCTGGAATATTAGAGAACACATCAGAGTCGTCACTACACAGACTGAACATGCTCGGCTTCACAGTGGAATGCTTATAGAGTGAAATAGAAGATCTAAAAATAGAGATATCTTTTGATATCAAATCCACTATTCTATCGTGCCTACATATGTAAAGCCCTTTGTATGCATGGCAACCATTTAAGATGTGAGACATGGTTTCAGTAATCTGTTCATGACCAGATTCATGACACACACACACACACACACACACACCTCCCCCCTCCATCCCCCTCCCTGCATGCTCTCCTCACTGCCTCACAGAGTTGTTTACCAGGGGGCCAGACAGCCCTCTGCAAAATAACAACAACAAGGAGGGGTGCTGGCAAACTTGTGATGCGTTCCTGGAAAGGGTAAGGGGAGGGGAGGGGGGAGGGGGAGGGGTGCTGGCTAACTTGTGATGCGCTCACTGGAAAACAGGCTGCATAATGGAGCGATGGAGGGAGCCCTCCTCACATGCTCTCCATCCTGCCTCAAGAGAAATAAGGGGGCAATTTCTATTCCATATTTGATGGCGGGGCCCCTGAAAAACTCTATTCACAAATCCAAACAGAAACAAAGCCGTGGGGAGGTCAGTTGCGGCTGCAGGCGTCGCGCGACGCTCCAACGCGACTGAAGGCTGTCATGCCTGTCGTCTCTTCTCTGATAGTCAGAGAGAACGAGAGAGAGAGAGAGAGAGAGCTATGTCTGTCAGCAGTTGGAAAGCTACGTTCGACAAAACCCAGTCTCCCGGATTAAGCAAGGCAAGCCAGGCTGCCGTGCCTCAGAATTAAAAGCTTCCTTTTTGGCACTGAAGGGCCACCATAAAAGAGCATTAATGACTACTTCTTATAAACCTGTGTATGGTAATGCTTTCTGCTCTCAGATAGAGGAATTTCAAAAGTGCTTCACCGGGTGAATAGAGATTGCTTTGGAAAGAGGGGGCTGGAGAAATCATATTTACTAAATCAGGAGTGCGGGCAAAAATGAAAAGAGATGAATATGAATAATAGCCTTTGCCTTTTTTTTCTCTGGATTAACATTATTCAAAGCAACAGAATCAAATGTGGTTATCTCCTGTCCAATGAGCCCTCCATTGAGAAAACCTCCGTCTTATTTCAATCCTTCATTTGAGCTGACAATAAATTGTAGTTCTGTGATAGGGGAGACATTCAGTCAAGAATGTTCAGAACTTAATTCTCTTCTATTTACAATAAGGAGATGAGCCAGAATGAGATAAAAGACAGACTATTGCCACAGTGTGCGAGTGTCTGTGAATGGAGTGTGTGTGTGTGTGCGTGTGTGTGTGTGAGAGAGAGAGAGCCAGTGTTTGTGGAGAAACAAGGCCAGGTGGAAACCTGGCATACGGCCGGTGCATGGGATCGTCACCCCTGTATACCCATACACATTTTAACAATCAACAGAACACATATAAGCCGTCGTCTGATTTTCCACCTTTTTTCCCTGTTTGTGTTTATAAATAAATATCTGCTTCGATACTCGATACAGATACGATACTCGATACCTAATGGATAAGAAACAGAATGTCCACAAGGTTGATCACATTCACAAATTCAAGGTTTAGTAACACACTTAACAGTCACTGTGGGATTGAAGGACACCTTTTGAAATGTGTCTCTCTGGTGTTAGAAGACCACCATATAACTGAATGTTTCTGTGTTAGAAGAATAATGCCATATTAACTGAATGTCTCTCTGTGATAGAACAACGCCATAATGTAGGCCAGTGGTTCCCAAATGGTGTGGGATTTTGCATTATTGCAATTGCAAATATAGCCTAAAACTATACAAAAAGTGGGTGTCTTGCTGCTTTGATGTAGTAATTTAGCAAAGTTTTAAATGAATTCCTAAATAAGTAATATATTTTGTCAAATTGTATTTGACATTAGTAAATCAAAAAGCATTTAGAGTGATAAGAGTAATAGAGGCTATTTTGCACTGATAGAGTTAGGCTATATAGGTGTGCCTTGAGATTTTGTCGTGCCATTTGGTGTGCCATGGGCACAAAAAGTTTGGAAACCACTGATGTAGGCTATCTCTATGTATCTCTTAATACAATATTTTTCTTTACACTCTTTACAAATTATATCCATGTAAATTGCACTCTTCAGTCTTCACAACAACCTGTGATATCAGTCAATGTTTGAGACAGGTCCTTTGCCTGTCTCATTGAAAACAGAATAGAAAAATATAAACTGCAGCACTGGCACAGCAACACTATAGACCAGTGGTTCCCAACCTTTTTTCTCTTATTTACCCCTTGAGCTGTTTTTCCATGACAATAGTACCCCTCACTCATGCGTGTTGATGATTACATACAAGTAAATCTATACAAAATATATGTTTCACTGAATTGCCGGTGTTTGGGCTTTTTAGTTGTTGTTTTGCCATTATCAGTAGCAGAAAGTGTAGCAGTTGACACTTGCCAGCAGAACTAGTTGCGGCACACACATCACATTTTAACAATGGGCTTATGAAATAACTTGGAATATATATATATGTATTTATCATTTTGGAGGTAAATTGTATTCCCCAATCATTCTAAGTACCCCCTCAAGCTGCTCAAGTACCCCTAGGGGTACACGTACCCCTGGTTGGGAATCACTGCATAGACTATGTAAAATGGCTCAGACTGAAAAGTTATTAGTGTGTCTGTCAGTAACACACGATAACATAGGGTAACCCAGGTTATTTATTTTGTTGTGACACATTACAGATGTCACGCTTTCCCGACGGTTCCTGAACGCGTCATGTGCAGGAGGGAGGCGATATTTTTTTTGGGATGATGGCGAAGGCTATGCGAAGGCATAGCCCGCCCCTCTCTGCCTCTGATTGGCCTAGCGTCAAACTTCCATCCAAACATTCGCTTGGCTATCCTGCATTACATCTCTTTCTACACTGTGGTCAGACTGTCAGCAGTTATGCTTGCTAGTTCCCTGTAAATAACCCTGTTTTATATCACCCTTGATCAATTCTCTGTCTATAGGCTACATACGTGCACTGCCAAGAGTAGCGGCAGCGTTATAAACCATAGATATATGACTATATTAAAAACATAAACACACTGGCGTGTTTCATGCAGGCTAGCAAGCGTAACTGCTGTCTGTCTGAGTCTGACCACAGACTGTAGAAAGAGATGTAATGCAGGACATAGCCAAGCGAATGTGTTTGGATGGAAGTTTGATGCTAGGCCAATCAGAGACAGAGAGGGGCGGGTTATGCCTTCGCCATCATCCAAAAGAAAATATCGCAGGAGGGAGAGAGGATGCAAATGCGAGTTTGTCTGTCTGCTCTCAACTCCGTGAATATCGCTTTAATCTTCATAACAGTGGCTCGATCATTACCCGCTGTACACAACATGCACTAGTTCTGCACAAGCACCCGCGGGTCTCTCCTTTCACCGACACTCACTAATCTCAACGCTGTTTACATGCTTTTCAGATCGGCTAACACTAGTTAGCCTACTTAGCTCAGCTGTTAGCTACTTAGCTTAGCTCTCTGCCTCTCGGTAAGATGTTCATCATGTTCCTTACACATAACATCATTCATGTATATTTGCTGGAAGGGGAGACGTCTCCCGCTACTGTTGACGTCCAGTGTGATGGCAGAGACACTGGGAAATGTGTGTTTGTTTATTTGTTGCGTCGCGTGTAACGTTAATAAGACGACTTCATTTCAAAAGCACAACAACAACCAGTTAGTGATGGTACCGAACTTTGGGAACTTCCAATACCGAACCGTTTATACAGTACACAGTAAACAAATTTCGATATTTTTACACAATCGATATTTCGAGCCCAATTGGCCGGAAAACCAGGATCGATTTCTATTTTTCTGCGTGGACCATGGGCGCGGAGTGGACCCTCTGCGTCCGTTAACGACTGTCAAGCTGCACAAGATCAGATCGGGGCAGACAGGAAGTCCGAAACCGGACATTCGTCAAATAAAACAAATTTCAAAGTAAAAGCCCATCTTGATGAAAGGGTGCCAGGAGTCGTGCCAGGAGTCGTGTATGCAGCGATTGGGACACACGTGGTCCTATAGGCCAGTGCAAGCACCGGCCTAAAAATGACAGAAAGAAAGGCAGAGGAGAGAGTGTAAGTGCATGTTCAATTGTACAGTCTGCACAATGTCTCCTTAGAATCTAATGCATTAGGAGCCCATGAATAGTCTGCATGACACTATGTTAATACAAATTAATTTTATATGAATACAACCAGCTCCCAAATGTGACAATGGCAAAACATGTATTGCACACATTCCCACAATCCAAATACTAACATATCAAATCACATGGTAGGCCTACGTCAAAATACCATATATTAAAATCCACAGTAAAGGAGTCGATTCAGTAAAAAAACAAAACAAACAAAAAAAAAGATTAAAGAAAAAAACCTCTCCGATTGCTTTTGCTTAACAATTATTTCCAATTATTTCCGCTGCTGCAGGAAAAGCACGCATCTAGCACATATTTGGCACGGCAGGCACAGCCCTCCACAGAGAGAGGAGAGAGGAGGAGAGGAGTGGAGTTTTTCCACTGCGTTCAGACTCGTCCCATATCATTTACATGTTAAGGTGCTCTTATGCTCGAGCAAAGCTCCGTGGGGGTGTGGCCCCGCGAGTCTCCGTGAGTCACCGTGCAGACCTCGCGCTGGGGGTGATGCCATTATACTCAGAAAGTGATCAGCATGTATTGTACAATGGTGAAAACAGCCCATGAAAAGTCGCAATGAAACGCTGTGCAGTACTGAGTGCGCTTTCACTCTCAAACGACCGCACATCAGCACATGAAGGACTCACCAAACTTGTTTTTACTGAAAGCCGTTTTTACTTCTCAGCCCTGATAGCCTACTACTCTGTGCTGCTTTTAATCTCTCTCAATAATGCTCTCAACACAACACATTTACTCGGTGAAATGACTAAAAACGAACAGTTGCAAATCTAAGTTTATAGCCTACCACATGGGTCAAGAAATGTGGCGAAAACACAGCTCAGTGTTCAGGGCTCAATGGTTTGAATGCGGCCATGTTTGGAGAGAAGCTCGCGCTGTTAGAAAAAAAGTCAGGCACAACGCGAGCGGCCGCTGGAGCTAGCGAATAACCACGCCCAACAAATTTACGTAATTTGACGCGCCCGCCCCTCGCTCCACCCCCGCGCCCTTCACGGCAGGGTGAGCATAATTCAGCCTTTACCCATCAGCAGTGTTGGGAGTAACTAGTTACTAAGTAACTAACTAGTTACTAAGTAACTAGTTACTGTAACTTAACTACTTTTTTCAGTAACTAGTAATCTAACTAATTACTTTTTCAAATTCAGTAACTCAGTTACAGTTACTAAAATAGTAACTGGGCTAGTTACTAGTTACTTTAGGACATGAAAATAACGGACAACTTCAGAGGATTACCCAGTTTCTGATCCTCAGACCTAGTCCGGGGAGAGAGCTGCAGCCAGAGCCACAGAGGCTAATGACCTTGATAGGCTATAAGCCTCCCCAATAAGCGAAGGTTCAATGCCACACTGTGGCACAGCAACACTAACATAATGTGTGCATTACTAACAATCGAAGCAGACTTTTAAAAGTAACGCAAAAGTTACTTTCCCTAGTAACTAATTACTTTGAAGTAACTGGTAACTTTAAAGTAATTAAATTACCTTTTGATTACCTTTTGAGAGAAGTAACTAGTAACTGTAACTAATTTTCAGTAACTTTCCCAACACTGCCCATCAGGCACCTCATTCTGCTGAAGCAGGAGACGCCCCCCCCCCCCCGCCGTGGCAGAGCGAGACAGTGACGAAAGCTCGTCCGTCGCCTCTCATTTGCATATTTGCCAATTCCATTAATTAACTCGGCCCACCTAATCAGGGGCTAATTGACCTATAAAGAGAGGAGGCCCCATTGTCTCGTCCAATCATCTTTACCCACAGTAGAGGAGGCGCGTCAGTGAATGCAGGGCACTTCCAACCAGACTGTATTTATGGAATTATTCCACTCAGAAAAGACATTTTACTCTGTACCTGAACTGAAGTGATCGGGACTGATCTGCTTTGAAATGGAGTAACGATTATATATATATATATATATATATATATATATATATATATATACCGGTATATATATATATATATATATATATATATATATATATATATATATATATATATATATATATATATATACTGTATGTATATATATATATATATATATATATATATATATATGGACAAAAACAAAACAAAAACGTAGAAGATGGACTTAACCAAATTGGTAACACTGCTCCAGTGTTCTTGTGGAGAGGAGAATAGTAAAAACAGAGGAGTTAATGATGGCTGCTGTGAGCGGTGGATAGCCTGCCTCTCCTCTCCTCTCCTCTGGTCAGCGGCCAGGCACACGCAGCCCGGCCAGCACGGCTACAGAGACATAGCTCATTGTGACGTTTCCAGTTCTTTCTGCTTGATTAGGGTCATTATGTCCCCAGCTCTGATTGATGTTGTCATTCCCTCTCAGCAGTCCTGCATCGATAGATCTTAATGAACTGGTAAATAAGGGTGAAGATTGCAGTTGACAACACCGCAACATTCCTCATTCATACCAGACAAGATTTATGTAACCAATTAGGAGCATAACGGGGGGGATTGGTCAGGAGAAAAAATAATCTTTCCAGACGAAAAATAACCCTCGACAAAATAGATAATGGGCCGTCTTTAACACCGGCTTAGTCACAGTCTCTTCCTGGCCCGGCTGGGGATTTTTAAAACTGCTTAAAAAAAGAAGAAGATCGCTTCTGCCCTTCTTAGGATTAGGAAATTGATTTTACAAATATATACAAAAAAAACCTCTCGTAACGGGAAAAGCCCCGTCTTTTATTGTCACACGAACACCACAACACATGCATGCGGCCACAACACACTCATGCTGACGGTGGCCGGTGAAAAGTGTCCTCTGCATTTAACCCATCCAGGCATGTCCTTTCCTCCGAGGGGCAGGCCAGGAGCAGTGGTCGCTTTCTCGTACAGCGCCCGGGGACCAACTTCGAAAGTTGTCGTCACTGGTCGGATGACGATGACGATCTGATCTTCTGCAGCGATCTTATACAGCGACTAGGCGATAGTGTACACTGCCTGACTGACTGGCTGACTGACTGATTGCACCTCTCCATTTTAAAAATGCACCAGGCTAATCACTCCATATCTGAATAATGTCCAAACCAGAGATGATGACGGAATCAATAGATAAAAAATGAAGCCCTCGCCAACAAAGCACCACTTTGATATGGAAATGTTAAATTCAAGGGTCTACCCCCCCCCCCCCGCAACCAAAACCCCAAACAGAACCAATGAAAATGAGAATTAGGGGAATTGTGTGTGTGGGTTTGTGTGTATGTAGGTGTGTGTGTGTGTGTGTGTTGTGGCGGGGGGGGGGGGGGGGGCATACAAATCAATCGTTTCTCAGAGACTTCACTTGATGTTTGATACATCGATCGCAAGGCGTGTTTGTCATTAAAATAATAAAACAGATCAAAGTGCTGATGATCACTATAGGTAGCGAGTGACAGGCCAGGAGCAGCCATAGGGCAGGAGTGAACACAGGTGGAAAATAAATGAAAGGGGAGTGATACGGGAGTGGGCTCCTCTCAGCCTCTCTCCCTTCAAGCACATGTGCTGCTTAACTGCATCATTTATGTGGATAATAGCGGCATCATCATTACGGGAACTCAAATTAAATTACATCACAATTAGCATAACAAAGTGATTGGTTAAACTCTCAAAACAAATAACGCGGCTCTGCTAATGAACAATGTTAATTGGCCGGGGTGCATTCTAAATAAAACATGTAGGTAAACGTGTTTTAGTTAAACAATTTTAAATTTGTTCATTTTTTTCTTTCCTTTTTTTAAACAGAGTGATACATCGACTCGGAAAGGGAAAAAGGGAGAAAGGAGGAAAAGGCTCAAAACAGAATATCGCCAGGGGGATTTGTAAGCTGAAATATAAAATGTGTAGCATTTAATTTTATTGCACTAAAGAAGCTATTATATGCCAGACTCTGGAGA
>NW_028152167.1:173200-248200 GCF_964638095.1 Poromitra crassiceps | reverse complement strand
GCAATCTGAGCAGGGAGGGAGAGAGCACAAAAGGTTCAGGACCAGGGAGACCTCCATGCAGCCAGCCAGCCAGCCAGCCAGCCGGCCAGCGCTCCCTCACTTCTTTCTGGGGGGAAAACAGCGAGACGAGTCCCGCTGTCCAACGACTCTTCTGCTCAATCTGATAGATACGCCTCTTACTTTACCTTATTAGGCAAAGCCTGCAACAATGCACCTGGTCAAACTCAGAAATAGCTCCCAACACAGGGAGCAGTCTCCAGAGGAAGGGCAGACATTTAAAAGCAAAACACACAAGCCAACAAAAATGTCCCAGCTTCTCCCCGTTTACCACTTGACAAAAGGCTAAACGTGTCGTTACAGATGTTCATCAAGCGTCCACACAAGTGTTGCTCTCTCTGCCCGCTGCCAGAGGAGCCGAGGGAGGCAAGCTGGCCTGAGCTGAGTGAGGATCCACACTATAAACAACACACACCACGCAATGAGATGGAACATTTAGGACTAATGGTGTTTGCCAATCCTTTTGTCAAATATCTTTTCTTCCCTTTCTTACCTGCAACAACCTCTCTCTCTCTCTCTCTCTCTCTCTCTCTCTCTCTCTCTCTCTCTCTCTCTCTCTCTCTCTCTCTCTCTCTCTCTCTCTCTCTGATGCGGAAAGCCAGTCCATCTGCCACCAGCTGGCCATGCCACATGGGCTCAGCTCAGACACTCATATGAGAAGGAGGGGGGAGGAGCCACACCGCCAACCAGAGTATGACGAGTCACATACAAGAGAATCACACTAAAAATCTGAGAGTTTTTTACAGAATGGAGATGCAACACCAAAATGAAACTAGCAGACAGCATGCATGAGGAGACGCAGCCACAGCACGAGGTTATGGGGAGAGCAAGAACTTTGATGTTGTGAGAGAGGCACCCAGGGCGGCCATGACAGATTTATGTAGGAACAGATCTACTGTAGCCCCCCCCCCAAACTCGGCCTCCTAAGACAGCTCTGATTTGAGTAGTGCATTATCTCCCCGGCTCCACTGGAGCATATTTTCAGCTGGATGATATCATCATTAAGAAGAGACCAACACAGGCCAGAAGAGTGAGCATTTTCATTAGTGTCAACTGAGCTCTGAGGCAGGTAAACACTAAACAAGCAGGGTAGAGAGACACACACACACAGAGAGAGAGAGAGAGAGAGAGAGAGAGAGAGAGAGAGAGAGAGAGAGAGAGAGAGAGAGAGAGAGAGAGAGAGAGACAGAGAGAGAGCGAGAGAGAGAGAGAGAGAGAGAGAGAGAGAGAGAAGCAGAGGCTAACATTAAACAACTGCTGTTAATTGCTGTAAGCATCCACATCATGCAGCCATTTCTCCCATTTCTCTGTCAGTGCTTCAGGCTAGAAAGCTCCTTCAGCCCCTCTCATACACTACTCAGTGCCTCACTGCAAAAGACAAACAACAAGCCCCTGGCCTTCCAAACAAGCTGTGCCCTATCTGTGACCTCTGACCTCCTCTGTGACTATAGGCTCTGACCTCCTCTGTGACTATAGGGGGAACACAGCGCTCTGACCTATCCTCTGTGACTATTCATAGCTTTCAAGGGGCGTTACGTGCTGCCGGGAACGCCCACCTGGCGGTCCAAAAAAAAAACTTGTTGATTCCGTTGCCTGCGAGTCGACTCACGCTGTTTGTTCAGCCAAAGTGCCGCATAGCCTACCTGTTGTGCTAACGGTTGCACTAACCGACAAGGAGACACGCCTGGCTTGTGTTTTACAGAATCCCGTCGGAGAAAGAAAGGAGAAGGTTGTGGATTTGTGCGACGTGGTTCAGTCGCTGGGGGCAACATTTTTTTGCTTTTTTTTTTCTACCATCAAAGTACACACGTCTTTGCTCTTTGCGGCCAACATTTCATCAAAGGTAAGCTCAAGTAACGTTAACGGGGTATTAATCATTATTGTAACGTTACTTGAGCTTACCTTTGATGAAATGTTGGCCGCAAAGAGCACAAAGACGTGTGTACTTTGATGGTAGAAAAAAAAGCCATTTTTTTCCCCCTGCCCAGCGACTGAACCACGTCGCACAAATCCACAACCTTCTCCTTTCTTTCTCCGACGGGATTCTGTAAAACACAAGCCAGGCGTGTCTCCTCGTCGGTTTAGTTAGTGCAAACCGATAGCACAACAGGTAGGCTATGCGGCACTTTGGCTGAACAAACAGCGTGAGTCGACTCGCAGGCAACGGAATCAACAAGTTTTTTTTTGACCGCCAGGTGGGCGTTCCCGGCAGCACGTAACGCCCCTTGAAAGCTATGAATAGGGGGAACACAGCGCTCTGACCTATCCTCTGTGACTATTGCGTGTCTCCTCCCTACAGGTATTTATTCCCTCTGTCTCTTCTTCCAGAGCTTTCTGCTGCCAAGGTCAACAGAGACAAACAGGCCCACCAGCGTCTCAATGTGGTGACAGGAGAGCAGCAACAGGAGAGAGAGAGAGGGGGGAGACATAGAGAGAGGGGGAGAGAGAGATAGAGAGAGGGGGAGAGAGATAGAGAGAGGGGGGGCATATGGGTAGTGGGTACAGTGCTGGGGAGGGGGTGCTGGTAGTGGCTGGTTACCAACCATGGCAGAGTCAGCAGCAGTGGGGGAGCGCTGGCTCTGTGATGCAGTGACTGCGTGACGACGATGGCGACAATGTCGTTTTTTACGTCTCCCGGCACTGTTATCATTTCCATAGTGCACACACACACACACACACACACACACACACACACACGAACACACACACACACACACACACACACACACACACACACACACACACAGGTAGGAATTGAAGTATACATTACAGCAGAGAAATAAAACGAGATCCAAATGACAGAAGTCAGACGCTTCACGCTGACCGGGCCTCTTCAAACGAAGGAGCCGGTAGAGCGGCGACAGACACTCCAGGTTAAATTGGCTCCTCCTCCTGCGCCTCCTCTTCTTTTCCCACCACTGCCCCTGCCTGCCTCCAACACCCTACCCCTCCTTCTTGAAAAAAAAAAATGCGGTTTTCTTCAAAAGCGTATTTGAATTAAACGAGTTGATGAAATCAAAGGCTCCGTTGTGCCGGGTAAATTTAAACAAGCAAGCGTGGTTCACAGCAGTTTACCTATTATATAGCAGATTGTCGCTAGATGAAAGAGTGGAGCATAGCAGACAACTTGCCTTTTTTCACAGTAGTAGATATGATCATATCGCAAAGGCTGCGGTGGTTTAAATTAGATTCCTACTAAGAACACACGCTACTGAGTGTATTTTGTTAATGCTCCTGGTCGCGGAGGTGTCATCAAAGATGAAAGAATAGTTCAAAAAAACGTGTGCTACAATAGCCGTTTCACGCATCTAGTCTTCCTGTTACGGATGAATGTGAAAGCCATTTATGACAGTGATCTCTTGTGTCTGAGGATCCCACAGTTCCAGCTCTGCCAAGAAGATGATCGTTCCCAGAACCATGGCTACACAGTTGACTGGCAGCAAGACAAGCTCCACTGGCAGTCAAAAGAGCACAACACCTGTATATATGCAACAACCACTACCTAAGGTCCAAGGAATCCTGACAATGCATTTTCAAGTAGCATTGAAAAATACTTCCATGCGGGATGACAGTAATATTAAACATTGGCTTAGAATTAGATAATGGAGAATCATCTCCAGAAGTGATTGAGACGTGGAGCATTCTGTTCTTTGGCGCTGGAAAACCACTTCTAACACCTGTGATTACCTCAGCCTTCTGACTTACTGCTGACACAGTGGCCATCCATTCATGACTAAAACACCATTCAACTAGACACCAATTACACCTAAAGAGAAAAAAAACTGATCAAATTAATTCAGGAAAATGGCATCCCACCAAAGAATAATAAACTCATTATATGGAAATTTCAAACTCTGCTATTCTCCACACCGCTGCTAATTCAAACCTAATTTTTACTAGCCACTAATTTGAGGGTGAAGGGCGGGGGATAGGAATTACATCTGGAGGTCATTCTGTAGGCTCTTTCACACACAGATCGCACAAAAATTGCCGTTTAGGAGTCCCGTAAAGCCAGCCGCCTCGCCACAGAAATTACTTTCACACAGAGCCAAGCAGCACGGCCACATTACCGTGCTGCTCTGTACTTTCAGGTGAAATCCCCTGCTCCCGGATTGAAAGGCGAGCGGAGGGATTTCCTGCTCCTCCTAGCCCAAATAAATATTTTCATAGGTTAGTGTAGCCTAGGCTACTGTATGATGAACGAATTCATTCAACAAGACTTCCCTCCTAGTCCGCTGAGCAGGGAGGATAGGTGCACTCGCATGGTGGGCGGGCAGATCGATATGGTGTCCTACTAAAATTGGAACGATACACGACCGCCCGCATATCAAACAGCTGCAGTCTGCATAACGTTCGTCGGGGGAATAGTATACTATAGGCTATAAATGCACATGTTAGTAGTTTTTGTAAGGGAATGCACAGAGCTGATCTGAAGCTTATTATTATATCCGTTAATTGTAGCCTACCTACTAATGTCAACATCGTTTGAGCATAAAGCCTAACCACACGGAGCATTCCTCCTGGCGTCCCTGCAGTCATGATTGTATAGGCTACTTTTTTTACTTTCACTCGTGCACTTTCTTGATACATGAGGTGATTTCCCCTGTAATTTTTTTATGAATGAGCAGACCATTCGCACCTTTTCCGGCTCGCTGCGACGACCTTTCAAGTGGAGGCGGGTTGCCAGGTAACCAAAACAATTGTCCACCAAAGCGCGTTCACGACTTTCACATCGGAGGCGCTCATCCTATTTTCCGTGCATTTTTCGGCTTTCAAGGCCGGTGTGAAAGAGCCTATTGTGTGGAACTGAGCCCAGTGCGAGGCTACCCTCCCCTCCCCCCAAAACAATGAAGAGAGAGAGAAAAGAGGGAAAGCACTGGTATCGGATCGGTACTCGGTATCGGCCAATACTGGCCCCCCACATATCGGTATCGATATCGGAGGCGAAAAACGCGGATCGGAGCATCCCTAGTCATGATCCGATTCCAGAATCGATTCTCGATTCCAACGATTCTCGATTCCAACGATTCTTGATTCCAACGATTCTCGATTCCAGAATCTAGAATCGATTCTCAATTATGTAGTTTTATATTGCAATAACACACAAAGGTAAATCTAAGACAAAAAATGACAAATGTATTAATGCTGAACTTCAAATTCAACTTCTGAAGTATTACAGTGAGGGCCTAAATTCATTTTGTAATACGAGTGTGTTAATTTAAGCATACGTATCAGTAAGTGGCACGGGATTCTCAAAGCCTGTGTTGAGGGTCATACGAACAAAAATGCACTCTTGAAGCAAAAAAAAAATCCAAAACCAACAAGTTAATTATTTACATTTTTACTTCAATGTACCGGCACTGTAAAATCTTTTTTTTTTTTTTTTTTTTGCGATAACACGTGACTTTTGCGATGTGTTCATCGTGCATTTTCATATCGCGATGACGATGAAAATACGATAAATCGTGCAGCCCTAGTCCTTACTCCAGTCTGCTTTGATATAAGGCACATTTAGTGAGTCGGCTCAGAACCCTAACCCACATCCCTGTATAGCCACTCCCCCTAGCCACCCCCCGAACCCTGATTCTCTACCACCTGCCTATCCCTAGCTACGGCCCCTTTTCCTAGCCCCGCCCACTTTCCTCACCACGCCCCCTCCCACCACCCACATACATCTAGCCACTTCCCCTACCAGACCTTCCTAACCAACTAAAGCTGAACAAAGTAGACCATTGCCTCTAAAAATGTTGAAAAGGAATGTGACCAGTCGTGATCGGAAGAAGAGATGTTGGGATTAGCGGCGGTAAGGCAGTTTACTTGACCTGGAAAGGAGTTACAGCGCTACCTTTCACTAGCATGATGCTAAACAAAAATAGCATCATCTATTGGCCGCAACCTGACCGCGAATGCGCTATGCTATGTTTTCAATATGACCGGGAGCTAACAACAGCTACCTGTATAGCCAGTTAGCCTGGTGATTGTCTGTTTTGTCACATTGAGGAAATCACTTATACAGACAGCGAGATCTCTCTCTCTCTCTCTCTCTCTCTCTCTCTCTCTCTCTCTCTCTCTCTCTCTCTCTCTCTCATATAAACAAGGACGCATTGTAAATGAGACTTTAACTTCACACACTATTGGCTCCCTGGTGACTCTGCTAAAGCTGAGGCTCCAGGTAGAGAGTAGGAGAGCATGATGAGAAAGAGTGGAATGGGGCGGGGGGGGGGGGGGGGGGGGGGGGTATAGAATCAAAGGGAGGAGATGGCATTTTCAAATGTCTTTTTCTTCGCCTGTCACAAAGTGTGTGTGTGTGTGTGTGTGTGTGGGGGGGGGGGGGGGCTCAGTTTAATTTGGCCTCGTTTTGGCCCCAAACGCTTATTAGCATTGTTTTTCTGAGAAACAAGTGTGACACATTTCTGGTGAAAGACAATTAAATGAAGAAAACAAACATTGAAATGGCTTTAAAGGGTAAAGAGAGAGAGAGAGAGAGAGAGAGAGAGAGAGAGAGAGAGACATTAGCTGGGTTTCCATCCAAATGTATCGCAACTTTTAATTGAATTTTCAGAAAGTCGGCAAAAGAAAAAGCGAAATAATGCGCGTTTCCATCCACTGCTATTTTGCTAATTATAGAGCTGTCCATCACCTCATGTTTGAGGCTGTCTGAGCTGCTGTTAAACACATCTAACGTTATTCATTTAAAGTTGAAAGAAGTAGACAAAGGTACCATAACGCCATTTCTGGATTACCAGGTGCGACTCGGCAAGCATAACGTTATAATCCACGGAGCAGATACTAAGTGAATACAATTTCATTCAATTCTAGAAGTGAGTCGCCTTAAAGTTAATATCCCAGTCTTCTTCTGTTTACCAGAGCAGGTATTGTGCTGCGCGTACCATGATTTACCGTGTGTAGCCCTATTGTGTGTACTGTAGGTTACACAGCATGTCATGTTTTGCAGTGATCAAGGCAAACTGTGGTTTTTGAATGGAGAGACAACGGAATATCGTTTAATCTGTTTCCACCGCACGTTTCGCATTTTCCTTTTATCGATACACCCGACTTTTCCGCCTCCCTCAAGCGTGAAAACTTTTTTGTGATATTTGGAGTTTTTTGCGAATTAGGCAGCGTTTCCACTCAGACTTTTTATGCGCAAATTGAAATTTAGCATCAAAACAGGTGGATGGAAACCCGACTATTGAGGAGAAAACAACGAGGAGGCGAGGGAGAGAGAAGAGCTGTACATTTGAAGGGCATCAACACTGTATGAGATTATGCTTGAAATGCATGCACACACACACGTGCACGCACACACGTGCATGCACACACGTACACGTACACGTACACGTACACACACACACACACACACACACACACACAAGATTAAATTATTTTTTAAACTTTACATGCTCCCACTCTTACAGCTTATACAGAAACACAAAATAAATTATCATAACTATGCAGATGACTCTCAATTATATACGGTATATCACTATCCCCTGATGACCTACATCCCATACACTCCCTTACCCAGTGTATCAATGACATCAATTTATGGATGTCAGAAAACTTCTTACAACTAAACAAAGAAAAAACAGAAATACTCATCTTTGGTGCAAAAACTCAGAGACAAAAAATTGCAGCTCATCTCAGCTCTCTGTCTCTGGTGAGCAAATACGAAGCCAGAAATCTGGGCGTTATTTTAGACAGCGACCTAAATTTTAACAGCCATATTAATCAATTAACAAGATCAGCATTTTATCACTTAAAAAATATCTCAAAACTGAGAGTTTTTTTTATCTAAACCAGATTCTGAAAAGTTAGTTCATGCTTTTATAACAAGTAGACTAGATTACTGTAACGGTCTGTTCACTGGCCTCCCAAACTCAGCTGTGAAGCGACTTCAGCTAATTCAAAATGCAGCTGCACGTGTCCTCACTGGGACCAAAAAATTTGAACATATTACACCCGTTCTCAAGTCTCTGCATTGGCTCCCTGTCAAAACCAGAATTGAGTTTAAAATCCTACTGTTTGTTTATAAAGCCTTGAATGACCTTGCACCTCAGTACATCAAAGACATGCTAATTTACATACAATCCAGCAAGATCTCTCAGATCCTCAGACAGCGGCCTTTTAACCATCCCTCGTAGCAAATCTAAGGCAGGGGAGGCTGCCTTTTGCATTTATGCCCCAAAGAGATGGAATACCCTGCCTAAGAACCTGAGAGAGGCCCCCACACTGAATACCTTTAAAAGTAGGTTAAAAACCTTTCTTTTCACAACAATTTATGGTTAGATTATTGGTTTCTTGGTGTGTGTGTGTGTGTGTGTGTGTGTGTGTGTGTGTTTACATTTGTATTCTTCTGTATTTTTGCGATTTTTATATTGACATTGTTTTGTCTTTGTATGTGAAGCACATTGTGTTGCCTTGTGTATGAAATGTGCTATAGAAATAAAGTTGGACTTGACTTGACTTGACACACACACACACACACACACACACACACACACACACACACACACACACACATTTCCCCTACCACTCTACAGGCCTGGCAGGCCCGCCAGGCCAACAGCGCCCCCGCCAGGCCAGATTTTTTTTTTGCAAAAAAATAAATCCTGCTCTCCCCAAAATTTCAGTAAACCTTTATGGCATATTATTACAATACAACAATACTGGTGTTGACAGTAATAGAAGGTGCCAGCGGAGGGTTAGGCCAAATATCAGTACAGGTTAGGGTTAGGCCAAATATCAGTACAGGTTAGGGTTAGGTAGAGCCATATGAAATCCGTTTAATTTTTTTCCAAATTCTATTTTATTTTTTCCCAAATTCATTTTTTTCCGTTTTAATTGTTCTGAATTCTTAATAAGAATTATTCTCTTTAATAAGATATAACATTCAATTTACACAACAATGCATGTGTGTGATTCAAGTCAGACATACAGTAGATGACTGTACAAAACATTCTATATAATTGTTATGTTTGTAAAGTGCTTTTAAGCTTCTCATTGTGTGCCCCCCCCCCCCCCCCCCCCCCGATTTTTTATCCCATTTTTATCCCCCATTAGTGCTAATTCAATTTATTTATCCTGGTTGCTACTCCACCCTCTGCTGATCTGGGGAGAGCCGAAACTGGCTCCATGCTTCCTCCGAGACATGGGCAGTTAGCCAGCCGCTTCTTTTCACCTGACAGAGGAAGCTTCACCGGTAGGACATAGCACGTGGGAGGTTCACGCTATTCCAACCAGTTCCCCTCCCTCTGAACAGGCGCCCTTAACAACCAGAGGAGGAACCACATTAGCAACCAGGATATTGCATGTTTTGGTGAAGGGGGTTCCTATATGAAGGAGACCCCCCGGAGGCACGGGGAGAACATGCAAACTCCACACAGAAAGGCCCTTTTGACGACCCCACCCGGGCGGGTGGCCTGCTCGCCGTGCTCGCCTGCTCTATTGGCAATGTCTCCCTCTCAAAATCAGGCCAATCGGAGGCAGAGTGGGGCGGGTCCTCCCCCTGCCACCCTGTGACCCCACACCCCCTATTATACATATGCATATCGTCACTGTCGTTCCAGGACCTCGAATTTCCAAAACGGCAACCTTTCAGGAAGCTAAAAAAACCTGTTTGCTCTTAAAATACTGAACCAAACGTCGTCAAAGTTGGCACATGTCTTAATTATAGTTAGTTTCCCGCTGAATGTGTCATTACTTTATTAATATCTTACCTGGATAAGCTCAAATGATGTTGTTTATATTATCAGTCCGACTTGGAAGCACTTTCTCCCGGCCAGTCAGGCAGGAGAGAGTCGTATGCTCATGCACGAGCCCCCAAGCTCCAGGCCGCGGGGGCGCGCGCAGGAGCAACAGCATTGCCCCTCGCCTCTCATGTCCGAGGTGGGGGCTTTCGCATGGGGTGAGAAATAGTCTGACATAACGTAGCGTTAACGTTACTTTATTCTCGTCAGAAAACACTCCAATTTGCATGTTAAAACAAGTTTGCAGCCTAGGAATAACTGGAAAACATTTGATTGATATATTAACGTCAGAGGAAGCCAGGATTACTCAAAACGATATGAGAAATACACAGCGCGTCTGCCGTGTGACTTTTCCAGGTTTATTGTCCTGCGTGGGGGGGTACACACGGGTAGGGGACGAATTTACTCACAAGCTCGTTTTAATGCTTTTCCATTGGTTGCATTTGTTAAAAACCACACAGAGACGTGAAGGGTGACCAATGGCACTGATTTATGACAAAAAGTGAAAAAGTGAAAAAAGGCACATTCGAGGTCCTGGCACAACAGCGACGATATGAAGCTTTTTGTCAGCCATATATAGCATCACAGTCAGATAAGACAAAGTGATGTACTTGAACCCCAGTAAGTCATTAGCTATTCTTCCTATAGTTAGTGCTAATGTTCATATAGGAAATGCCTCATTTCTTTCCCTTAATTCAGACCTTTTTATTCAGTTCCAGTTGTCCCAGTGATGGCCTTTCATTAGCAGTTCATGTTGGAGTGCAGAATACCGTGACAGGCCCGCCTGGAGCAGAGGCTAGATGCTCCTATGTGCTAACACCTGGAGCAGAGGCTAGATGCTCCTATGTGCTAACACCTGGAGCAGAGGCTAGATGCTCCTATGTGCTAACACCTGGAGCAGAGGCTAGATGGTTCCTATGTGCTAACACCTGGAGCAGAGGCTAGATGCTCCTATGTGCTAACACCTGGAGCAGAGGCTAGATGCTCCTATGTGCTAACACCTGGAGCAGAGGCTAGATGCTCCTATGTGCTAACACCTGGAGCAGAGGCTAGATGCTCCTATGTGCTAACACCTGGAGCAGAGGCTACATGGCTCCTATGTGCTAACACCTGGAGCAGAGGCTAGATGGCTCCTAGGTGCTAACACCTGGAGCAGAGGCTAGATGCTCCTATGTGCTAACACCTGGAGCAGAGGCTAGATGGTTCCTATGTGCTAACACCTGGAGCAGAGGCTAGATGGTTCCTATGTGCTAACACCTGGAGCAGAGGCTACATGGCTCCTATGTGCTAACACCTGGAGCAGAGGCTAGATGGCTCCTAGGTGCTAACACCTGGAGCAGAGGCTACATGGCTCCTATGTGCTAACACCTGGAGCAGAGGCTAGATGGCTCCTAGGTGCTAACACCTGGAGCAGAGGCTACATGGCTCCTATGTGCTAACACCTGGAGCAGAGGCTAATTGGCTCCTAGGTGCTAACACCTGGAGCAGAGGCTACATGGCTCCTATGTGCTAACACCTGGAGCAGAGGCTAGATGGCTCCTATGTGCTAACACCTGGAGCAGAGGCTACATGGCTGCTATGTGCTAACACCTGGAGCAGAGGCTAATTGGCTCCTATGTGCTAACACCTGGAGCAGAGGCTACATGGCTCCTATGTGCTAACACCTGGAGCAGAGGCTAGATGCTCCTATGTGCTAACACCTGGAGCAGAGGCTAATTGGCTCCTATGTGCTAACACCTGGAGCAGAGGCTAATTGGCTCCTATGTGCTAACACCTGGAGCAGAGGCTAATTGGCTCCTATGTGCTAACACCTGGAGCAGAGGCTAATTGGCTCCTATGTGCTAACACCTGGAGCAGAGGCTACATGGCTCCTATGTGCTAACACCTGGAGCAGAGGCTAATTGGCTCCTATGTGCTAACACCTGGAGCAGAGGCTAATTGGCTCCTATGTGCTAACACCTGGAGCAGAGGCTAATTGGCTCCTATGTGCTAACACCTGGAGCAGAGGCTAATTGGCTCCTATGTGCTAACACCTGGAGCAGAGGCTAATTGGCTCCTATGTGCTAACGCCGGCCCTTTCCAACCAAAAGCTGCATTGTTCTGCATTGTATGGCCGCATGCCCGGGGGACAGAGATCAATTGGGAAGCATTGCGGGAGGCGGGGATAACGAGGCTTTCTCATTGATTAGACTTTAATTGAGAGGCAGTGGTGGACCCAGGGAGGGCAGGAGAGGCTCTCCAAGGCCCAATTCCAATCCGCCCCCTAAAGACTCAAGCCCTGAACCCTCAGTCCCTCTAATGGCCGCCATCTGAAAGTGGTTGAGTCATCAAGTGTGGAAGGGATCCACATTGGCTAAACAAGAGGATTGGGACAGCAGAGCCCTTTGCACTGATGTTGACTCTGGCAGGTTTGGGGTTCGCTATATATTGTTTATTGTCAAGACGCTTTGAGGGATAGACTCCCTGATGAGATCTGTTCTCTGTGCTCTGGCTCTACAGAGTGGACAACAGGTCATTTAAAAATAAATGTAGCCTACTGCAAAATCTGCAATCTGCAACATGTGTAATTATAATTAAAATAAGCATAATAATGACATGTCACCCAACATTATACACAATGTCAATACTGTACAATACAGATTCGGTAAAACTATTTCTCATTCATCAAAAAAGTTGTAGATTGCAATTGTAATAAATGATCGATGATTATTCTAGGATTGTGTCAAATAACTACTTGCATTCCTCTGATATAATATTTTTGTCTAATCTGAAATCCCTATTAATGTAATGTTTCATTGTCAATTAAGGCATTCCAGCGCACTCGCAAACACCGCATTCGTTTCGCGCGTGTGTTCTTTTATTTTTTTGGCAGATATTTGCAGCCTCCCCCCGTTTTATACGTCACAACGCTATGCATTGTGGGCAATTCCCTTTCCGTAAGTGGCCATAGCTGCTCCCTTACGGTAAGGGGGCAGAAAGGGCTCACTACGAGCCCTCATTCACTTTGCGATTTCACTGTGGGACATCCCTAAACCCTCGCTCCCTTCACGTGAACGCGCCTCTAAGGGCTTGAGTGAGTAAGGGGGCGGATTGGAATTGGGCCCAAGTCTGTGGGCGCCGCCAGGCTCGCCCCCCTTCTCCACCGGAGCACTTTCACTTTCTCTGTGTGTCTCTCTCTCTCTCTCTCTCTCTCTCCTTCTCCCTTGCATCGATGCAGTATGGCCACAATAGAATCAGGCCCATGGTTGGTTCTCTCACGGACGCTCACTGATTGCAGCCCCCTTGAATCTCACAGCACCTGGGCGCAATCACACCCTTCCAATTCAAAACTTCATTCAGATTACTTTGCACGCTCTCTCTCTCTCACACACACACACACACACAACCACGAAACACACACAACCATGCGCACGCACACGCACACGCACACACACACACACACACACTACACACCGAGGCCATTTTGATAAACCACCAACTTCATCTCTCTCTCACTCCCTCCATCTCGCTCTCTGTCACCTTCTGTGTGGAATGTAATACTCACTTTATCATTCTAATATGAAAACATCTCTCCGCTCTGCCAAACCCAGTAATTCAGGGATATTCTATACTTGCCTTAACCAGGGGCCACTTTTGTGAAATGATAGGAGGCCAGGGGCCAGTTAATAAACAATATACATTTTTCTGTAGCGGATTGTAGGTTTTTGGGGTGTCAGCTGGAGGCTGTGAGGCTGTTTACTGCAGCATGTCAGCTGTGACGCTGTTTACTGCAGCATGTCAACTGTCAGGCTGTTTACTGCAGCATGTCAGCTGTGAGGCTGTTTACTGCAGCATGTCAGCTGTGAGGCTGTTTACTGCAGCATGTCAGCTACTGCAGCATGTCAGCTGTGAGGCTGTTTACTGCAGCATGTCAACTGTCAGGCTGTTTACTGCAGCATGTCAGCTGTGAGGCTGTTTACTGCAGCATGTCAGCTGTGAGGCTGTTTACTGCAGCATGTCAGCTGTGAGGCTGTTTACTGCAGCATGTCAGCTGTGAGGCTGTTTACTGCAGCATGTCAGCTGTGAGGCTGTTTACTGCAGCATGTCAGCTGTCAGGCTGTTTACTGCAGCATGTCAGCTGTCAGGCTGTTTCCTGCAGCATGTCAGCTGTCAGGCTGTTTACTGCAGCATGTCAACTGTGAGGCTGTTTACTGCAGCATGTCAACTGTGAGGCTGTTTACTGCAGCATGTCAGCTGCAGTAAACAGAGCATGTCAAGTTGCCTCTAACGCCTACATTCCACTAGGTCCGTGTTCGGTCCGTCTGCACTGCGGTACGGCATCGGAGCCGATACGTTTCCACTCTAATCATTGTGTCAACTCCCACCTACTCCGCTGCGTTGTGTGTCTACTCCATCCCAGCTCCGACGATCCGGAGCTCTCCGAAAAAGATACGCAGAGCTTCTATTTTTCACGGATGACGGAGCAAAGCTGCAGCAAGTTGGGCGGAGCCAGGCATGGAGTCAACAGGGCAGAGGTGTTTACAGCATTCAATATCAAGACAGAGGACAAACATGTATGAGGAAAAGTTCATCATTGAAGTGGAAAACCACAAAATAATATATGACACGACACATCCTTTTTACAAGGACAACACCAAGCAAGTCCACCCCTCCTCTGCTTCTCCAGTTGGGAACAATGATCTTCTGCCTGTTTGTTGTTGTATTTATCCCACATACAAATTGTCTCGCGCAATTTTACCGTGAGAACCTGTCGGTCTCGTCACTCTAGCTGTCTGACGGAGCGGAGCCGTGACGTGCTCTGCATGCAGCCGGTTAGTGTTGGTGGAGCACAGAGCACGGAGTAAAACCGGAGCTCAGCCGCAACGCAGCGCAAATGCAACCAGTGCAATCCCGGCGTAACTTTAACCTCATTTTGTGCAGCTCCTACAGATTACAAGTTTTCCACTAAAGCTGTGTTGTGTGTTCACACCGAGATATTTATTTTTCTCTCCGTCGCTCGATTCAACCCTTTGGAATCGGAATTTGTTATATTTGGATTTAGGCTACATTAAACTCAAGACCATTTATTTGCTTATGTTTATTTCAGACCCTGTAATATCTGTATGTTCAACACAGTTCATGGAAATAATCAAAGCTCAAACAACAAAGGATTCTCTGACAGGAATCATTTCCATATTGTACCACCAACCCATGCCAGTTGACTAAGTGCATAGTATCTTAAATATAAGGTGACTAAGAATGGCAACCATATTACAGTTTCGGCAACCAAAAGCTGATGCCTAGTAGCGAGTAGCGACTGCAGGGCTGCAAGTGATCAAAAGCATGTCTTGGGTTATTGTCTAAAACGACTTTAAGACATTTAAGGAAGAAAAGTGTATTGTTCACGAAATGTATTGATTTGTTCAGACCTGCCACATTATGTTGCGTGGCTCACAACCTTTTATCACGTAGATAACTTAGATAACTTAGTAATTTATGTACTTTTCCCATCTCTGCATTGTTTGAATGTCTCTTAATGAAGTGAATCTAAGAAAAGTATACAACAAATTAAACAAATGACTTGCAGATGCACACAAGTATCCCTGTTACAGTTAAAGTGTGGCATGTTTCTTCCCAACAGTTTGTTTTATGCACTTCTGCCATGTAATTAAGTGGTTTACACCAAGTCAACCATGTTTGCGCTGCGAGCGTGAATTAATTTCTGGCGCGAGCGTAATCGAGAGCTTCATTCCCACAGTGACAATCTGAAAGGCGGTTGTTTACAAACATAATACAACTGCAGAGCATTCTCATTACACATCTTGCAACAGCAGAGCCCCAAAACAGTGCGCGGCGCGTGGCATCATCCGCTTCAAGCGCTTGTCAAGCCATCATCATGTGTGACTCTTCATTTACACAAAGGCTCCCAATTATATTTAGAGGCAGCACTTTCCACACTTTCAGGAACTTGGGGAGACGTCATTAACTTTCTATCTCTACTGCCGTTTTGCCCCTGTTGAAGCTTGTTGCAATCTTCTCGGGAAGACGGATGGCAAAGGGGCTGCTTCTGACCCATCAGCTGCCTACGAGACATCGCCCTGCACATCCAGCCAAACAAACAGCCTCCACTTCAAATGCATAGCAGGACTATTAGGTCATGGTGTTCTTTGTTCACTCTGCCTGAGCTTTGGTGACTAACCTCCACTGCTCCAACTCCTGCCTCCGAGCTGACAGCTGCCAGGCCTATAGGAGTGTGACATGATGAATGACTAGAGATGATCTGGAAAACATACACATGCTATCTTATGTATTCAGCGCAGAGCATTTGTTGTCTCACAATGACAGCAGCCGTATGCTTCTGAAGCTGGAGAGAGAGAGAGAGAGAGAGAGAGAGAGAGAGAGAGAGAGAGAGAGAGAGAGAGAGAGAGAGAGAGGACGGGACAAATCTGAGGTTTCCTTTTGGATATTCAATATCCTGCAAGGTACCAAACAGAGTTACCCCGCTCGCCGGACGCTTCTGGCTCATACTGAGCGCATTAGCGCCCGGCGAATGCAACCCATTTCACATATTAAATTTTGCCATTTTCACGTCTGGGTCTAAAATCCCGGCTCCTACCTGAGTCTTCACGTGAAGTGAAGACGCTATCCGATGTCAAACATCCTCTTCTTTTAATGACACCTAGTTGTTGCATCCAAAATGTTGCATAAAATCCACTTTTCTGTCTTTCAAAAACCGAAAAGCATTTATTTGGAGCACCTCGAGCAACCCGGAAGTCATTGTTCCGGGTTGCTTCAGATCAGAGAAGAAGAAGGGGCGGTGCTCCAGATACATGGTTTTCGGTTTTTGAGCGACAGAAAAGTGGATTTTATGCAACATTTTGGATGCAACAACTAGGTGTCATTAAAAGAAGAGGATGTTTGACATCGGATAGCGTCTTCACTTCACGTGAAGACTCAGGTAGGAGCCGGGATTTTAGACCCAGACGTGAAAATGGCAAAATTTAATATGTGAAATGGGTTGCATTCGCCGGGCGCTAATGCGCTCAGTATGAGCCAGAAGCGTCCGGCGAGCGGGGTAACAAACAGAGTTACAGTAGTCTAGTGTCTGGGCCGTTTTGGAGGGGAGGGCTGCAGAGGCTTGCTAAGTGTGTCTGTGAATTGTTGCCTGCTTCTTAGTCAATTGCTGAGTGGTTTGCATGAGTTGCTTCCAACAAAGCCTGGCAAATCAATCAATCTGTGAATAAATAGCTCTTTGGCCAGATGTGGCACTTAGAAAAAGAAGAAGAAGAAGAGAGAGTTTAAAAGACTCGCTTGTATTAGGGACTCTGAGGGTCCAAACGGTATAAAAAATGCTGAAAATGAGATATCTATTACAAAATGAATCAAGCTGTCAAAATGCTACCTATTCCACACTGAATTCCTGCTTGTTATTTTAGGTGGCTTCTCTAAGGCATATAGCATGTCAAATCTCTAAGTATGTAAACGTCTCACTCTGAAATATCATCTGCGCTGTTTACTTTACAAGTTGCCAAGGAGAATGAGACACAAACGTTTCATTAGCAGGTGTTTTATTTTGGATTTTTTTTTTTTTTTTTTAACGTTTCTTTTACGAGTCTACAGTAGTTCCGCTTCTTGACACATAGACGCTGGCTCACGCACACACCGAGCACAATTAGAAATGCACGTCTTGCTATAGGGAGCTGAACTTTTCACACCTTTCAAAGCCACAAAATTGGATGGTTTTGTGGGCTGTGCAGCTGCCGCTCGGCGCTAATGCAAGGCGGTGTCATATGAAAAATATTCCTCTCCCCAAACCACAGGGCTGGTCATTAATGAAAGGCAGGCCGTGCAGTGAGGTCATGCAGAGTCTAGATTTCAGCAGGCACACTTAAAAAGCGCTCAGAGAGAATAGAGAAACATGAACACAAATCAGATCCCAGCTCCAAGGACGGGGAAATTAAATCAATAGAGAGAAGGCACTGGCCCCGCTCACATTTTCCCCCAGCGCTCTGCAAAGAACCGTCAACTGAGGCTCACAATGAGAGCAGACTAAACAATCTGATGCTAAGCAACTCTGCACACGGGATGTCTCGCCCCCTAATTGCCAACTATCAAATCTCACAATGGAATCTATCCATTTGGCCAAATCTTCATCCAAAACGTAAACCAATTGTCAAGGATTTGGTTTGTAACATATTGTTGGATTTGGTGGGGTTTTACCGAGCTTACAGGAAAACCATCAGACTGTGTAGCGTGTGCCAGAAAGAAGGCGAGGAGGAGGAGGGGGAAAAATAAAATGTTTATGAGATAAAGGTGTTGGGGGTCTTGTAAACGAATGATTAAGATCCTCAGCATTAAGATAAACAGACTGAATAGGTCCCTGAAGACGTGCGAGAGAGAGAGAACGAGAGAACGAGAGAGAGAGACTAGCAGACTGTGTACTGGAGGTGGGCATGAGGAGGGTAACTGGAACCTTGGGACTGGTATAAGAGACAGGGTTACCGGGGAGGGACTGGGCTCTAAACAGGAAACTAATGGGCCAGTCTGCACCATGCGCCATGTGGCATTGTATTTTCCAGTCAGTCAAAGCCACGCTCGCAGAGAGCCCATGACTTCAAACAGCCAAAATAGCAGCACATTCATGAAACAGAACAGAACTACTGGGAATTAAAGAAGGCAGGGGGGGAAAGAAAACACACACACACACACACACACACACGCAGACGCGCGCACACACACACAAAGGTAGCAGGCCTCGACAGCAGATGGTAAAATTAACATTTCAACAGTTCCTTCCTTTCATGTAGGTCTCGGCAGAACTTTTTCTTTTTCTGGGGAAGGGGAAAAAGGTACTTTGGGGCTGGGCTTTGGGAAAGATGCTGTGGTGGAGAGAAGGCATCTGGAAAAGGGGAAGGAGGAATATTGGCTTATTGCTCCTGATGGTCCACCTCTATGAAACATTAAATAGGTCTGTTTTGCAGGTTTCCTCTCTGGAGCCCTAAGCTGTGTTATGGAAACATCATCTGGTTAATTTATACGCCAAAGAACACCTGGTGATGAAAGAAAATAAACTCCCCCCCACCTCTCTCTCTCTTTCTCCCTCTCTTTTAAACCCAACACTCTGTCTTTGATGTTTCTCTTTCTGCCTTTTTAACGTCCATCCATTTGACTTATTTTTGAAGTTGGCATCTATTGTAGTGTTAAGTCATTTACAAAACGCTTGTCAGATTTCATTTTGGAGTCTTGATATCAGTGTTGGGCAAGTTACTCAGAAAATGCAATTAGTTGCTTATTAATCCTTTAAAAAGTAACAAAATGACTTATGACTCGGTATCAAAAGTAATTAGTCATGTTAGTCGTTACATTACCATATTACTTTCGCTATCCCACCCCCTTCTGAAAAGTACAACCTGTTTAACCAGCTCTCTTTACAGCTGAGGAATCCACTTTATTGGACCAATAATTAACCTTACAGGAGGAATCAACAATCAGCCAAACTATACTTTTGATTTATTTGCCTACCTAGGACAAAAAACTAATCTCATTCTGGCAACGCAGTATATCCAGAGACCCATCTCCACACTTTAGCGCTGGACCATCCAGATCCCTGAGATCTTCAGGCACTGGTCTACTAATTGTCCCAAGGACCAAATCTAAACATGGTGAAGCCGCGTTCTCCCACTATGCCTCTCATAACTGGAACAAACTCCCTGAACACATTAGATCTGCCCCTACTCTGCCTATTTTTAAATCCAAGCTAAAGACCTTTATGTTTACTCTTGCTTTTAACTGCTACTAAACTACTGCCTCTCTCGGCCTGTAATTTTAAAAAGATTTTTCCTGTACATTTCCAACAAATGGACTGTACATGTAATAATAATACTGAAGAGTGCCTTGTAACTTATTTAAAACAGAAATAATGTTTCATGTTTGTTAATTTGAGTATATATTTTAACTAAAACTGTCGGCTGTGTTTTTTATGTGTTTTTTATATGTGCATTGCTTTGCTGCTTGTTTTTTCGATTATTTTTTTGTAAAGCACCTTGAATTGCCTTTGTGTATGAAAGGTGCTATATAAATAAAATTTGACTTGACTTGACTTGGAGAACGTAATGCAGTTAACGGAAGTTACTTGAATTAGTAACTGTAATATAATGACTTTTTTGTGAAATTGTAATCCTTACATTACTAGTTCCTGTGAAAGTAATACAATTACAGTAATGCATTACTTTACTTTACTTTAATGCCCAACAGTGCTTGACATCCACACTTGAAAAGGTGCTGACATCATGGAGCGGTCAGAAGATTGAGGCATCTCTGATAAATAAAGAGCCAAACAGCCTCTCTCATGTGTCTCAGCCCTGTCCAATGGAGTGGCTCAGTAGTGCCCATTAATGTGGACACAGCTCTGGCTACATTACATGTGTTCCACCTCTGTGACATTTCTAATGGAATTAAAAGCTGCTTATGGAAGTGTGCACGGACGTCCCTGTGATGAAGGGAAATCACCGACATGATTAACATGCAAACGAGCTCACGCTGGCAGACTAGATTGGGGTTTGAAAACCTCACTTACTTTTGTGTGATTATCTATTTACCAGTACACAGACTTCCATTTCTCATCTCCAGCCGCGTCCCCCCCATGCACCAGCGTCAATTATACGCGGCCCACCTTTATTTATGATGCACACGACACTGAAATACAAGCCCTGCTTATTTTTCACAGTGATGTATCGCCTTTTTACAGGCCATCACAAGGCAGGCCCACCACACCAACACTTGAGCACTTCATATCATCTTGGCCCCCCCACACCCCCCCATCCATCCATCCATCCATCCAACCCCTATTTAAACACAGTTTAACACCCCCCCCCCCCCCATAGACCAGAGCAAGAGTCATGGAGAAAGGGTGAACATTTTCCTTCCTTTCAACAGATTTTCTTTTTCTTTATTTATACTTTGTCCTTTCCAACTGAAAACAATGAAATTGCCAAGAATGTAAGTCATTAAAAAGAGGAAGGTTTCTCCCCAAATAATTCATATCCCCTCACTAATCCGAAGAGGAACATTTCACACCAGGGCACAGCCCAGTGCAGTAGTTAGATGGTGAGACAAGCATTGAACACGGCGCTTCACTGATTCCATGCTCAGGATCCTGTTCAAGGTACCCCAGGAACAAAGGGAATCATTATGACTATTTGAACCCGGTTGCCAGGACTCCGCTACAACACTGGTATGAGGTAACTAGAGCAGGTAGAGAAAATGCAGAGAGATATGACTCAGTGAGTGAGTGAAACTGGTGGTGAGGGCGAGAGTCATAGAGTCATATGAGAGAGAGAGAGAGAGAGAGAGAGAGAGAGAGAGAGAGAGAGAGCTTAGATAATAGTAGATAATGGACAATTAACTCTTGCTAGCAGTGCCGGCTGCAGTGAATAGTGGCTTAGTAGCACTTAATAGTGGCACGCCCCATCACTCTGGCCCAAAGCTTTCAGTGTTTCACAACCTCAGCGGGACACCAACAGAGTGTGTGTTCACTGGCTTCCCATCTGGACACGCATCAAATTCAAGACAGCTCCGTCATTCAGTCAGTCAGTCAGTCAGTCAGTCAGTCAGTCAGTCAGTCTCTCTCTCTCTCTCTCTCTCTCTCTCTCTCTCTCTCTCTCTCTCTCTCTCTCTCTCTCTCTCTCTCTCTCTGAAGAAAATTCCAAACAAAGAACCAACATGAAGAATGACAGTGATGATGTCACATGACATGAGACAGTGGCTGCTTATCTTCATCTGCTGATAATGAGATGTTAGGTAGGTTGGATTGTGTGGGAGTTTTTTTTAAAGTCAGGTAGACTAACTCATGCAGGACACAACAGTAAAGTTAAAGTTCTTGCTTTAATAAGTTCTTCTCAGCATCAATTCCACAGCTGCCTACATCCAGACCAGCCTGTAAGCTGCATCCAGACCAGCCTGCAAGCTACATCCAGCTGCATCCAGACCAGCCTGCAAGCTACATCCAGACCAGCCTGTAAGCTACATCCAGACCAGCCTGTAAGCTGCATCCAGACCAGCCTGCAAGCTGCATCCAGACCAGCCTGTAAGCTGCATCCAGACCAGCCTGTAAGCTACATCCAGACCAGCAAGCTACATCCAGACCAGCCTGCAAGCTGCATCCAGACCAGCCTGTAAGCTGCATCCAGACCAGCCTGTAAGCTACATCCAGACCAGCAAGCTACATCCAGACCAGCCTGTAAGCTACACGGCACAACACTTTATTAACTTAAAGACAAGTCAGCACTTCCACTGAACGGAAAGGTCACACAACACAACACAACAGCCCTCCTATCTACGAGAAGGTGACTTACCTCTGAGAAGAATGTCTCCATTTGAACAAAAGCCCGACCTCCAGTCTCTTTGTAGTGTGACTCCAGGTAGGCTACCACAGCACAGAGAGGAACATGTACGTCGCGTTATTCCCAAATGCTTTCCATCCGCGAGCTCCGACCAAATAGAAAGTTCGCCTTCTTTTCCCGGCGCGTGTCGTCGCCTGGGAGCGAGGTGTTGTTCTGGAAGAACCGAGAAGAAACCGCTCGTGCAGGTTTTCCTGTCCCGGGGAAGCCGCTGCTCTGTCGAGTCATTTCAATGGACCCGGCTTAAACAGGGGCGGAGCTTGAGGCCCCCAGCAGAGTGTGTGTGTGTGTGTGTGTGTGTGTGTGTGTGTGTGTGTGTGTGTGTGTGTGTGTGCGTGCGCGTGCGCGTGCGTGCGTGCGAGAGAGAGAGAGAGAGAGAGAGAGAGAGAGAGAGAGAGAGAGAGAGAGAGAGAGAGAGAGAGAGAGAGAGCAGGCTAATGCAGCCATTATGAACCTGTGTGAGCAGGATTGAAGTGATTTGCATGTACTGCGCGGCCTTGCCTGCCCTATTGGCACGCACAATGTCTCCCTCTCTCTCTCCCTCTCCTCTCTCTCCCTCAGCCAGGAGGCCTCAGACTGATGACATCATCACTGATGACATCATCAATGTCATCAGTGTGTGTGTCTGTCTCTTGTGTGTGTTTGTGTGTGCCTGTCTGTCTCTTGTGCGTGTGTGTATGTGTGCATCACTGATGATGTCACAATGCCTCTGACATCACTGATGATGTCACAATTTATGACATCACTGATATATGTGTGTGTGTGTACACATTTCCCTGTTAAGACTATAAACCTATGATCTGAGGATTAGACCCATGAATTCTCATCTCTCAGAATGGACTACCACCGTTTGTTTCCTGTTTGTTTCCCATTATGGTATTCAAGCGCCATCTTGTGTCCTTTAAAGGATATGACGTTATCACAATCTTTCATTTCACAGGAGAGCATCTACCCCAAAATAAGAGAGAAAAAGTATCTACAAATGCATTTATTATAATTAGACCAAGATAAAAATCATTACATCTCATGTCATGTTTCTTTCTCTGTTAGGGTTTCAGCCATTTTCTAGGGTTAATACAAAAACGAATTATGGTAACACTTTACTTGGATAGTCCGCCTACAGATAGTCTACAGTATTAGTAATGTTTCAACAGCTTATTAGTTGACATTCAACAATTCATCAATTCAGCTTTGTCTGTAGATGTTTAACAGATGATCTATAGAGTATATGTGACAATTCATGAACATATCTACATCTTTTCATAATAAATTAGTTGAACTTGAACTATGCACTCAACCTATACTTTACAGATGTTTCACGAATATTCAACAAACAATTTGTAAACCATTTAATATTTGTTGAAGCTTCTAATTATCAGTGATTCGAATTATCAGCTCAGAATAAATTAGAACATGAGCTATGCACTCAACCTCTACAAATGTTCAAAAACCTGCAACGGCAATGGAACCCTGTGGAGCCTGAGCTTTGGGCCTTGAGTGTCTGACTCTAGCCGGCTGACCCTGTTTACATTTTAAAAACTCCGACATTTCACACAACTTTAACACGACATGCATATATTATACATCAAACCCTTGAGGTAGCCTAGTTCCTGCTCTCGCTCAGAATGTCAAAATATAAGCGATGTGATGTATAGTTTCTGAGATATTAACATTTGTTTGGCATAACTCACACTAGTTTAAGTTGATTAGGTGCACCTGGGCCCAGTGCACTCAGGGAGACCATTTTGTGTCTCTCCCTCCTCCTTGTTTAATGTAGTTTGAGTTTGTGTTGGCTAGTTAGTTTGAGTTGGTTTTAACTAGGGATGCACGATATATCGCCAATCATAATGGATTACTGGAAATAATGACCTTCAGGTGAATGATTAAGCCCTCCGCTGCGCGTCGGGCTCAATCCACCTGTCGGTCATTATTTCGCCAGTAATCACCGGCTCACTATCCATTATCCCGCTTAGAACACGGCCTACAACTAAATCATTCAATAATCTGACAAAAATAATTATTCAAATAGATTTTTTAATAGCGTTTTCAACGACAAAGCGGTTTCATTCGTAATTGGCACACAAGACACCACAGCTGCAACTGGTTGGCCTAATTAGTAGTGTTTGCTGACAAAAAGCTCTTATCAACTGATTAATCCAGGTGTGGCAGAGCAGCGGTCGGTTGTCGAGAAATAATGACCGGTGAATCTTGTTGATTGACCAATCAGAATCGAGTATTCAAGAGAGCCGTGTTCTAAATATATATTATGTATATGTGTGTGTATATATACACATATATGTGATGAAGGTGGCAGCACTCTGGATCTGGAGCAGAAGTGGGACATGATGCCTCCTGCGATGATGCGGTCCGTGCTCGTCTCCAGCGCCTGTCCTTGGAACCCCTTCTTGTCTACAGGCACGATGTAGAGGCAGGAAGATGCGATGGCGTCGTTGGCTCGCCCTTTCAGGCTCTTCTGTTCGTAAACTTGTTTGAAGACCTTCTGTCGATGATATTGTTAGGTAGGTTGATGCGGTCGGCCATGGCGGTGATCTCTTTGAAGGCGATAAGCCTGGTCCTCACTCCTCCTCACTCCTCAGCCTGGGGAAAGCAGCAACAGAGGGCCCTCCACACCCTGGAGCCGAATCTGCCAATCAGTGCAGGTCTGAATTCTGCAAGAAAAGTCATTTGAAGTTGAGTCAAATGGTCACCCTGCTCAACATGAGGAAACATACTATGAGGCAGAAATATTAATACATTTGTACAGATCAAATGTGTATCTTACTTTTTGGCTTGACCACAGTAGGGGCAGCGGTGGAAGCCCCGTCAGCTGGGCCAGTGGTGGAAGTTGTCATGGCAACATCCATGGTCAGGAAGGCCTCTCTCACACTGCAAGAAATATGACAGTCAATCAATCAATCCATCAATCAATACATCAATCCATCATTCCTATCATCCATCCAGCCCCTGTCCAACCATGTGTTTTGTCTGTTAACAGCATTCACACCAAGACACACAACAGGCACACACACTGACACACACACTGACACACACACTGACACACACACACACACACACACACACACACACACACACACACACACACAACAGGCACACACACTGACACACACACTGACACACACACACACACACACACACACACACACACACACACACACACACACACACACACACACACACACAGGGAGCTGGCAAGATAAACCACTCTTACTCTTGTTACCTGCCTTGCTCAACCAAATTGTCACTTTTCATAATTGGTAACATTTTTGAGAACATTTTGAGAGGTCTATTTTTCTATAACAGCAATATTGGATTCTTAACAGCTAGAACAGTCTGGTAAGTTCTGAACATTACATCACTTTGCTGTAATGCAGGCTGCCTTTAAAACAAAGAAAACACTTAGGCCATATCACGATATTACAATATCCAAAATCTAAGACGATATCTAGTCTTATATCATAATATCGATCGATAATATCGATAAAATGCCCAACCCTATTTTGTGATGTTGCTGATGTATAGCATCTTGTGCGTCTTGTGTGTGTGTGTGTGTGTGTGTGTGTGTACTGTCAGCGTGGTTGTCCTTCCATCCATACATGTCTTCTCTCTCTGACATTTGAAGGATGTCTGTCTCTCCCTGCCTCTCCCAGGCTTTGGAACAAGGTAATTGCTCCAGGCTGGTGTGTGTGTGTGTGGAGGCGGGGTTGGGGGCATGTTTAACTCTGCTACCCCAGTGATAGCTGTCACATCCTGGGTAAGCGAAGATGCCCTCTCACCCTGTGGAGGGGAGCAGAGGTGTGGAGCTATGGAAAGCAGACGGCCAGTGATGGATGGGAAATGTCACAATTCTCTTGGTGCCTTTAGACAGTGATTGGTGAGCATGCTGTGTTGAGTAGAACAGACTACATGCTAGGCATTCAGATATACATACACACATATGCTAGGGATGGGCATTTCTAGCAAAAACACTATTCGAAATTCGCTGGCCAAATTCGAATTTAATTCGAAATTCGAAATTCGAAAAAAAAATGTAAAAAAAAAAACTTTTTTTTTTTTTGTGTGAGTGAAATGTTGCATTGTCTCCCCTGATTCTAAGTCTACGGCTTTATTAATTAATATAAAAAGCTTCTGCTGTGGATTTTTAGCTCAAACAAGCATTGCACCACTGAAGTAAAGAACATGTTACATGACATTGACATTTTCGAAAATAAAAAACAGTTTTGACAATCATGAGTGGTTCATTAAATATTTAGTAGGCTCAGGTCTGAGTGCCAAAGGGGTGCCAAAGTCACCCCCTCTCCCTCTTCATGGGATTTCATCCGCCATTCATTTTTCCATAAACCTTGCTTAAAATGCTTATAAAAATTGTTTTACTTGCTCAAACCAAGCGATTTGACTATACTTAGAAATAATCAGGGGAGACAATGCAACATTTCACTCAAATTTTTTTTTTTTTTTTTTTTTTTTTTTTTTTCGAATTTCAATAATAAAAGTCGACCTTGATAATAACAACGATTATTCGAAAATTCGAAATTCGATGCCCATCCCTAACATATGCACACTTGCTCGATTGCTCACTCACTCACACTAGGTGCTGGCACTACAGCGTTTCCCCTAGGAAGCTCACGAGGGAAAAACTGTTTTGCAATTATTATTATGTTTTGCTTGCAAAGCACGCCCTGCCTAGTCCTGTCCTGTCTAGTAGGAGATCCAGTCATTAAAATTGTATTTGGCAATAGCGATGTAATGGTATGAAATATGGCCCATCAAAAAAACTAGGGGTGACCCCCAAATAGTCGATGATTAGTTCAAAGTAGGGATGCACCGATCGATCGGCACGTGACCGGAAATGGCCGATTTTCACGTGATCGGCCTCGATCGGTGATCTGCGCCGGTCACTCTAAATAGCCGATTCTGTGAGCCGATTTTCACATGACGTGCGCGCACCCCAAAGCACCGAGACAGGCACCCAGCCACCACACCACACATGCCAGCATACCTTCCTCGTTGTGGAATTTTTTCACCGTCAGTGAAGTAGACAAAGCTCGCAGTTTGTCACACATGCTAGTCGAAAATAAGCCGTGGAGACAGAGATGCGGCCAAGTCCCGCTCGGCTGGAGTCCAGTCTGAGTGGCTCTCTTCACCTCACTGGCCCCTCTCTCTCTGCTCTCTCTCCCCGGGAAGCGGTGCTCCAGCAACCCGCCACCGCACACAGCCGGCTTGACGAGGTGAACGCGAGCATTGTGTCCAGTATAACCATTCCCCGACCTGCATTCTCCATTCCACATCAGCGCTGCTGCCTCAGCCTGTCAGTCATGTTGTAACGTGGATACAGGAGAGACTATTTGTTTCGTATTGCAAATAGAACGCAAGACTCACAAGTGTGCAAGGTTTTCTGTGCGTGACGATATTTTTTCGGATGGCAGATAAAAATACGCATACAAAACTTCGGACTGTGTGTAAACTCCGCCTGATATTCAGACTGAAGATCGTTACTGTAACTCATAAACTCATTTCCCCTCTACTCAAGAGGACTGGTCTGGAGCCAGGCTATAAACTCCTTGTTCATGGATCATTTTGATGTTCTGTTGCACCTGTTTTCTTTTGGAAAAGTAAATGCATGATAGCTGTGGGATATAGGCTATTGGATTTAATTTAATTTTTGTATTCATTGTATTTGCACAAAAAAGCTCTGTCCAGTAGCCTAACCTGGAACACTTTTATTTTGAGATGTGTTTGAGTGAGATGGTCCTACTTCATGCAAATGATAAGATGATAAGTTGATGATAAGTTCTTTTAATCTTTTATGTTCTTTTAATCTTTTATTTACTTATTTTTTTTATTCCCCTTTTAATTTTTTATTATTTTAATTATTTTATCTTATTTTTATTTTATTTTTACTCTGTAAGCATTTTGGGATTTTGTCCAAAATGAAAAGTGCTATACAAATACAATCTATTATTATTATTATTATTAAGAATTGTTCTATGTATCTTAATTTTCAAACAAAGTTACAAAAACGTTTGTGTAAGCTGTCAATTGTTGTTCTTAGAAAGAAAATCAGAATCGGCAAAAATAGGTATCGGCAAGTCAGACTATTCAAAAATCGGAAATCGGAATCGGCCAAGAAAATGGCAATCGGTGCATCTCTAGTTCAAAGGAGCCTGATTTGACTGTCAATCTCACAGTTGAATAGTGGCAACAAGGATCTTTCCATTCTGGCTATATGCTGGTGCGGAATGTCTCCTTTTATATAGAATTGCTTGGATATATACTGTACTATTGGACAAACAACCAAACAAAAACAATGCATTCAGCTCCTATCATGATAAGCTTAATGACACTGGGGTAAAAGGTTCTTAAAGTCAAACTCTGTATGTGGTTGCCATATTTTGGAGATGTGTAAGAATCTGCCTTTGCTCTTGTAGTAAATGTTATCCAACGTATGGTAGCACTAGCTTGAGAGTTCATTCCACCAGTGAACTACAGCTGGGGGATTGGATGCTTTCCAATTTAAAGCTATGCATTTCCTAGCTGCCAACATGGCAAGATCTATGTATTTACTTTGAATGCATTGTTTTTGTTTGGTTGTTTGTCCAATAGTCTTGTTTGTTCTTGGATTATTGTGTATCTTATGCAGTTTTCTTGTTTTGTTTTGTTGTGTTTTGATGTACTTTGTGGGGGGTATGGGATATGATAGTCCATGTATGTCGTGTAAATACCTAATGTTCTTTCTTAAAGATAAAAAACAAAACAAAAAAAACGACTAGTCGACTACTAAGCACAGTGTCGACTAGTGGTTTTACTAGTCGACTAGTCGACTAGTCTGTGAATGCCCTAGCACACACGTGTGAGTGATGTGTCAAGTCAGGTCAAGTCATTTATTTGTATAGCACATGTCATACACAGGTGACTGAAGTGCAGAGACAGAAACTCAGCAAGAGGTCCGGGTCATGAACAGTTCAGTGGAGCCATCTAGTGGTGAACCGGGGCTATAGCAAGTAAACAGGGAAGAGCATCACATAACAGAAACTTTTTAAGTCACAAGTCACAACTATTTGTTGGTGTGTGTGTGTGTGTGTGTGTGTGTGTGTGTCACAACTATTTGTGTGTGTGTGTATGTGTGTGTGTGTCTGTGTGTGTGTGTCACAACTATTTGTTGGTGTGTGTGTGTGTGTGTGTGTGTGTGTGTGTCACACAACTATTTGTTGGTGTGTGTCCTTGGCCCACTGACTTGTCTTTATAGCTTGACTTTAGATTGGACTCATGCTCAGGTGGAGCTCGAGCTCGAGAATATTGTTGAACAAGACTAAAGTAACTGGGAACCTAGTATATAGCTGGGCGGTGTGTGATGTGTTTTTACTGTTACTAGAGAAACGCCCGTCCCTGTGTGACTGGCCATTTAGTCAGTCCTCGCTCACAGAGTTGGCATGCAGTCCCTCCTCCCTCTCCACAGAGGGTTTTCATAGTCCATTTCCCTGGCTGATTCCAAATCCACTCAGGTGTGCTCCTCCACTCAGGTGTCTTCCATCAGTAGCTAAGGAATGGAGCGCTCCATGGTGCTGAACTGTATTGACTCATTTTGGCCCCACCAATGAGCTATTTTTGCCCATTTTGTCGGCCCCAATTACCTAATTCAAAAATCCTGCTCAGTTAGGTCACCCACAGGGGTGCTCTTTATACTTCCACAAAGATTCAGCGCCATCGCATGTAAAATGGCATAGCTGTGGCTGAACACAATTTCTGCTCTCTCACGCTCACACTCGCACACACACACAGAATTGGCATTCTTATTATAGGATATTATACTTATCTAACCATTTATGTTACTTTGCACAGCCCATGGGTGTGTCACAGTCGAAACAGCCGGTGTAACGTCATCACTCACTCACTCAGCGACATTTGGGGTTTGTAGAGCTGGGCCGTTCCGCCCAGCTAAAAATGTTATTAATGAGTAGATTAATCACTGTGTGGGGCTTTAGTTGGATTTAGGCACAACTGGATACATATATACCGTATATATGTATCCAGTTGTTATATACGTCTAATTCGACTTCATTTTCTATTGTGCCCCAATTCTTTTATTATATTTAATGTTTTCTTTTACTATTCCTATTTATTACTTACTTTTATATTTGTTGATTGGTATCTGTAACCTGTTCAGCACTGTAGTCAAAGGTGGTTGTTTAAATGTGCTATAGAAAATTAGAAATAAACAGACTTGACTGATCCCCCCCCTTCCCCAGTATTTTTTCGAGGCCCTCAACTTTCGGTCCCAAGTCAACCCTGAATTCTCTACAGCGAGACAGATTTTCACACGTACGCGCGTGCGCACACACACACACACACACACACACACAGCTACTCACCCCCAGGTCCATCAGTGTTCTAAGTGCGGTGCGTGCAGCTTCCTCCGTGCAGCTCTCTATGAGATATGGTGCAAACAAAGATGCACATGAATCAATATAACACACAGATATCCAAAATAGAAAAAGCAGGGAGCTAGAACAAAGCCATTATCAGAGGGATTGATGTACTTTTTTTTTTAATATTGTGTATTATTGTATTATTGGGTGTCATTTGGGTATTTTCTGGTTGTCTTATATGAGGAGAGAAAGAGAGCATGGCATTTCAGTCTGATAAAGACTGAATCAGTGGGAAGAGGCATAATGATGGGCTTTTAGAGTGGGGGTGCAGAGAAAATGTGTGTGTGTGTGTGTGTGTGTGTGTGTGTGTGTGTGTGTGTGTGTGTGTGTGTGTGTGTGTGTGTGTGTGTGTGTGTGTGTGTGTGTGTGTGTGTGTGTGTGCGTAAATGAGTATGAATATTAGTGCTGGGTGAGGATGTGGTGTTGTTCTCACCGTAGTGTCGTTTGTTCTTATCTGCTGTGTCACATAGATGGGTGTGTATCTGAGCGACACACTGCGCCTCTGCAGGGGGGAAAAAACACAGAAATGGAGCCAATTATTCCACTCAAAGGGAGGTGGGGGATGTAAACTCAGTCTACCAAGATATTATATTGTGTGAGTGCTTTTGGTTTAATGACAATGCTATAGTAAAAAAAATACTCATGACAGGTAGGTGAGTCAGCAGGTAATAGCAAATGGGAGAAATGGCTTAGTGCAGTGGTTCTCAAACTTTTTCTGTCATGCCTCACTTTGGAGGAGGAAAAATGTTCATGCCCCACCGCCCCAACAAAATTGTAACAAAATGGTCCAAGTTTAACTTTCATTGAAATAACATCAAGATCATTGCTTTCTATTTTCTTTCACTAATGTTGTCCAAATAAAAAAACGACTTCCATTTCAACTTTATAAATTACTTTTTGTGACATTTTGTGACTAGATTGCTCCATCTTTAACTTAAAACTAGATTGTTCCAACAGACAAAAATCAAATAAAAATTTACAATCACTTTGTTGGAACAATATCAATAAAGTTCTATCTGTGCGAAGACGAACAAATATTTGACAAGAAAAATGAGCAAGTCCATTTGTGAGAGGAGTGGACTAAGTCTTATTCACTGCATTAGTTGCTGCAATGTCTCCAAGTGTCTTTTTAATTTGTTGGGTTTTATACTGTCCACTGCCAGAGTTTTCAGACATAAACCACAGACTGGTCTCCTGATCTCCTACCACATTCCCTGTGAATCTCAGAGCAAGATAGGCGTCGTCATATTTTCTTCTTGCCTTGTGTTGTTTTGGTTGATTACCGTCACCCGACTCAGTCTTGTTTGTCTCGGAAGCACCGCCTGCTTTTCTTTTTGCCCCTGTCAAATGTCTCTTCATTCTGACTGCACACTACTTTTAATGTACACCGTCTCCAGAACAGACGTAGTACGCCTCCGGTACGGTTGTGAACAGACCCACACTTATGTAATCTGTCAGACGTATGCGAGATCCGACAAAAATAGAACAGGTGCGTAATGTTTCCGTACCGCATGTATCGCCCATCAATTAACATGGGCGAGAGTCGATCCAGCTTTTTCACCGGATCCGCAACGCAGCCATAACGAATCTGGTGTACATTGCCTGTTACACTCCACTGTCTGAAATGAATGAACGTGAAGTCAGTGGGGAAGCGGGGTTTGTTTATTCCTCCGCTGTGAAAAGAAGTCCGACGCCAAAACCACATGTGCACGTCAAAATGGTCAAAACATTGGTTCCGCGCTGTATTTCTGCGCCCCACCTGTAATCTCACTGCGCTCCACAGTTTGAGAAACGCTGGCTTAGGGCAAAACATGAATATCAAAGACAAGGAACTCTTGGTTTAATAACAATGCTAATAAATACTCCTGACAGGTGGGTGAGTCAGCTCAGCAGGTCATAGCAAATGGGGGAAATGGCTTAGGGCGAAACATGAATATCAAAGACATGGACCTGTGATAAACAATCATGACGAGTTGATATTATCATGAACAAGCTATTCTCTATTAGTCTATACATTCACTCACATCTCACCACACCCACACACACACACACACACACACACACACACACACACACAGTTGTTAAAGTGCTAAAGACAAGAGAATGCCTCCTTCTGTCCCTTAACAGACGATAACAATACAACTAATGAACATCACAATAATCATCATGGATAAGCATTATTCCGGCTTAGACACATACACACGCACGCACATGCGTGCGCACACACATGGACACACACCTGGCAGAGGTGTATGTAGGAGGTCCAGGCCCTCTGTGGTCCAACACAGTGCCCTCAGATGGCCAGCCAGCATACTGCAGAGGAAGAAGAGCATCTCTGGACACTGAGTAGGCTGGCTCAACTAGAAAAGGAGACAGAAATGACAGAAACTGGATGGAAAAGGCAAAATAATGGAGGGCATTGCAAGAATTAAAGGGCATTTTTAAAGGACTATTTTCATGTCAAATGAAACCTCTGAGAACAGTAGAAAATTGTAGGGAAGATGGGAGGGAGAGAGAAGACAGCATATGCCAAAGGCTGACTGACAGATGTTAGATGTATGGCCATTATATTGCAATACATGTAATGGTATGTGCCTCACTGAGCCACTGTTTATGTGTTGGCTGGGTGTTTGTGTGTCTCCTCAGCAGTGGCGGTTGGTAACACAGGCGATGTAGAGAAGGTGGACAAAATACCCAGAACACCTAACATGAAAATAGTAGGGCTGGGCGATAAAACAATATATCTGCAATCAATACAATAAGAAAATACTTTGATAAAATGTTTCACTCAGGGCTAGCTCATAAACAGCCTATCATGTCCCTTGATAGTGTGCTACGAGTTGCGCACAAACAGCCAATCTATTTTCTTCTTTTTTATATTTTATTTTCAATTTTTTATAGAACAATATACAGACAAGACAAACAGGCTCAGACACAGGAAAAGAAAGGGAAAAAAACCATACATACATCATTGACATTCAACAATACAACATAGCGCTATCAGCGATATCGTGTAAACAGCCAATCATTTAACGTGCTCCCTCCCCAGCTCATAAACATCATCATCATCATCATCATCATCAGTCGACTGCGGAGCAGGCGACCACAAGCTCAGTCACTTGAGATTCTGAAAGGAGCCCTTCGTTGTCCCCAAGCAATTGTCACCCCATTCAATCGTCGTTATCAGCGTCTTATCACCCCATTCATATCTGCTAGTAGGCAGCCTACTGACCTGCTAGTAGGCGCAGAAGGTTGTTATCAGCGATTCGTTATCAGGAGAGGTTTCCATTTTCGTATTTTAATGCGTTTTGTTGCTTAATTCTAATTCTAACGCTAAACCTAACCCTAACCCTCACCCTAACCCTAAGTTGTTTTATTTGCCTAAATATAAAGTTGTTTGATAACGGCCATTGAAACCTACTAGCAGGTTGATCAAAGATAGGAATGGGGCTGATGACGAACCTACTGAATCTATGGGTGACAACAGTCAGATCGGGTGTCTGCATTTGATATTTTATCCATGTGTTTAATGCCAAGCATTATTCTATATAGCATGATGTTGCAAAAGAGTTGATCTTCTTTACCATGTCTTTGGAGTTTACCCATGATTCATAACCGTACAGGAGCACAGTGATATCCTCCAGATATTTTCCAGCTTCCAGAATGTCCACCATGCAAGTGCTTTCCTTCGTTTCATAAACAGCCTAGCATGTCCCTCCTTGATAATGGAGTGTGCTACACATGACACACAAAAAGCCAATCATTAGGTGTGTTGTTTGCAGGCTAACCCTAACCATATTGACGTTAGCCAGGTTAACTCCTTTTATAATTTGTAATGACTATTCAAATATTTGAAAATTATGAGCCATCTCCAATACCCACCTGTCTCACTGTGCGTATAGACTAGCGTATGCCTTCATAAATTATCAACCATAAAAGTTCAATAACGTTCACATCTGGCCAGTAGGGCCAGATGTTATTAAAGATGCTGCATTCCAACGTTCATGAAACCTCTCTTAATTAATTGATTAATAATAATAATAATGGTAATAATTGCTTACATTTATATAACGCTGTTCTAAGTACTCAAATCGCTTCACATATATAATAATCTTTAATTATTATCATTATTATTACCTTGTAATCATTGCTTGTAATATGGAAACATGTGGGAGGAGTGTTTACACCGTAAAGTGCAGCTGCTTCTGTAAAATGGCCTCATATTTCCTGGTGGTTAAATGACCGTGTAGAGCAATCATCCAATGTAATGAGTCGCACCAAATGGCCGCCCATATTCTTACAGCATGTTGAAAAGTTTATAACAGACAACGTAGGCTGTAGGCAATCCTCTGGCTGTCTCCAAATTCATCCAGATGGAGGAAAAAGGCTGAAATAAAACTCATCAGACCGTATTATTTTCTCTGTCTTTTTTGCTCAGGGGTTTTCAAGACATGCATCTTTACGCATTGCTTCGGATACAAAGGCTTTACAAATTGCAGCTCTGCCACTAATACCAGGTCTGTGAAGCTCATAATGTCGCTTTGTTGACATGGTTTCACAAAGGTGTTGATTCAATTCTGTGGTCATTTTCCAGGCCATAGTTTTGTGGTTGCAATGAATATTCAAAACAGCAACATCATCACGATCAAAACAATAAATCATAGTCATTTAGTTTTGTGGTTGTTATGAAAAAAAGTTGCAATGCAATTTTATGCATCAATTTATTTATGTACTTAATTCATTTAACGTTTTGAAAAGCGTAATAATTTTGGTTTATTGGGCCATCATATTCAGGTAACAGATTACACTGTATGGAACCTTTGGGAATTGGTCAAACATGTGACAAAGTGCACTTTTATTTTTAATTTTTATACATTTGATACGTTGAAATGTTGCAAAAAGTGTGTTTTTGCACCTCATGTTGCTTTGAAATAGAGCCCAACCGATTTATCTGTCTATATATTGGGCTGATACTGGCCTGATTTGGCCTATCACAGATATATTGGTATCGGCGTGAGATGCGCCAATATGAAAACTTTTTTCTTACAGAATATATAATGCAGAAAACGTGCTTGGGGACCAGCAGAGCAGGCTCGGACTTCATTGTTTACAATACTCTCAGCACAACCAACTCTGTTGAGAAGATGTTTATCTGATATATTTTCGCCATTCCATACAGGAGGAATATATGCAACAGAGAGCCTGCATGTGTGCCTGTGAGGAGGCGGGGGCAGTGGGCAACTCGCTCCACCACGCAGCAGACAGAGAGCGAGACACAGAGAGAAGTAGCGTTCAAAAGTGTTCATAACATTACCTCAGTAAAATCGATGTTTCCTTGCCACAAGTGCGGCAATGTTCACTTGAAACACAAGAAATCTGTCTAAACACTTCGCGAAATGCATGAAAATGCAGGCGGAGAAACGCAGTTCTCCTCGAATGCCTAGCTCAACAGGGGTGTGTTAATCAGAATCAGAATCAGAAAGACTCTGATTCTGATTGCTATGGGCTTGAGGTCTGGGATGAACGTCATGTTTCCCCGCATGTTTCAACACACCACCGCTTCACGTAAATAAACGTTTTGCTATGTGTTGTCGGGGGTAACATTATATGCAGTCACAGAGTTAACATTAGCTAAATTATATAAACATGGGTTAATGAGTACAAGTAACCATTACCCCAGCTGATTGTTTTGCTATGGGTGCTTGCTTTCATAAAGTCAATCTAAAATGGTCAGAGCAGCATCTGAGCTGTGGTTCAGAAATTCATTTTCAGAGCGCTCAGAGGAGGGGGGACGATTTAGTGATTTGCAGTTGCAGGCAAAGTCCTTTAACGAGCTATGCGTCTTCTGATCATTTGACTTTTTCTTACATTCAGACACTTTTTGCTCTGTGAGGAAAAGCTCCGCTCTGTCTGTCTGTCTACCTGCCTAGTCTGTCTCTCTGCTTGTCTGTCTGCCTGAATGTTTATTCATTTTTATTCTTTATTCTTCATTTCTAGAATTGGTTGACATTGACAATGTATAATAATGTTAAATATACTTTAATAAAGTTATTTGAATTTAAATATTCTCAGATTAGGGTCAGAGAGACTAAATCAAATGGGGGTACGTGGCTCTAATATGGACTAAATGAGGAGTCCTCGATATGAAAAAGGTTGAGAATCACTGAGGAGGCACAGAGCACCAACAATGCCAGGACGACTGTTCTTCTGTACCTTGTAGGAACGAGAGTCGGGCTCCTCACAGTCTGAGTCGCTGTGATACGGGTCATCAGAGGTGCTCCAGGACAGGGTGCCCTGCTTCTTCCAGAAATCACAGATAGGAACGTCCCTGGGAATCTACAGAGCAGGGACAGCAGAATGGAAAGACGCAGGGAAATAAGCAGAAAGGGAGAACAAAGAAACCAAATTAAAACAAGAAATACCGCATCGCGGGTTAAGTTAAGTTAAGTTATCCTTTATTTATCCCCATAGGGAAATTCATCCTCTGCATTTAACCCATCCTCTACTAGGAACCTTCCTAGAACAGCCACTGTGCAGCGGCCAGGGACCAACTCCAGTTCTTTCGCCATTGCCTTGGTCAGGAGCACTGACAGGAGTATTAACCCTAACATACAGTACATGTCTTTTGGTGGTGGGAGGAAACCGGAGCACCCGGAGAAAACCCACACGAACACGGGGAGAACATGCAAACTCCACACAGAAAGGACCTGGGACGGACCGGGGTTCGAACCCGGGACCTTCTTGCTGTGAGGCAACAGTGTTAACCACTGAGCCACCATGCCGCGTGTGTATGACTCTGCCAGTAAGTCAGCATTCTACATCCATGTCTGTCCAGACTCATACAAGCACAAATACCTTGAAGCCCAGAGCACAGTGGTGAGGCCATTCAGCCTTATGACACTTTAGGTTCTCAAATTTTTCACATGAAGGACCCCTAAACTGACAAAGATTAGACCACGGACCCCCATTTGATAGGATTTTGTCCCATGGTCCCCCATATGATAATAAGATTGATGCTTTTAGATGTTTTATTACAGAAAGTGTATAAAACCCATGACCAAAATAGTCATTGTGTTACTTATGAATGGAATTATAGTGAAAATAAATTACCCCCATTTGAGAACCACTGCTTTAGGCAATGTTTTGGACTATCTCAACAACACGGCTAATCTTTTTCCACATGGAAAATGGCCCTACCCCTACCGAAACACCACCCACAATCCCCTCAACCACTCATCTAATCAGTTCATCCTTCAGTCCAAATTGATGTTTGAGCTAAATTTGAAGAAATTCCATCATGGCATTCCTGAGATATTGCGTTAACGAGCATGAAAATGGCGGTTGTGAGGTCACAGTGACCTTGAACTTTGACCACCAAAAAGCACAAGAGCCGAAGCTCTTGTGCTTTTTGGACTACAGCGCTGCCGCCATGATGTTGCAGTGGAACAACCTATCAGCCTTCGGTTCTTATCAATGTAAGTTCCTTGGCGCAGAAGTGTGACTACCGTAAATTCCGGACTATAAGCCGCGGCTTTTTTCCCGTTTTTTGGGCTTTTTTGGCCCCTGCGGCTTATATAACGGTGCGGCTTATCTATGGATTTTTTCAGAAAAAAGAAAAAAAAAAACGGAATTCTCTCTTCTTTAGCACTCTTTCTAACTATAAATCCACTTCTGTTTTAATTTCCTCTCTTGCCCTCTTTTCACCACACTGTATGACACTGTATGACACTGTGTGCACTGTAAAAAACAACACAGGTGGTGTTGTGTTATGTTGTTTTGTTGAAATGTTAATAAATGGGAGCTTCCTCAAACAGCCATCTCTTTCCCGACAATCCCCTCTGTGCATGAACCCTTACATATGGTAATTAAACATTAAAACACAATTAAAAAAAAAAAAAAAAAAAAAAAAATACCATTAAAACACCCGCGGCTTATAGTCCGGTGCGGCTTATATATGTAAAAAACAGTCAACTTTGCAGGTGCGGCTTATACACCGGTGCGCCTTATAGTCCGGAATTTACGGTATATAGCAGGCGCTTAGAACATTTTAAATAGAACTAACACCAACCGTTACACAAGAAGAAAAACTGAATGGAGGGAGGCATTAAGGTGTTGGTTGACAAAATTATAACACCTTTTTCTTTGGAAATGTTGAATGAACAACATTTTCCAAAAAAAACAACAGATATATAGTATTTAGAAGTCGAACACTGTATGTTTTGACATGTTGTGTACGTTTATCTTACTTCTTCCATGATCAGGATGCCGCAGCGTACCAGACTGTCCACTGCATCCAAAGCAAAACTCTGAGAGGACTGGCAGGGCTTGTGAGGGAGAGAGAAAGAGAGAGGGACTGGCTAAGTTCAATGGTGAAACAAAGTTCTCGAGGCAGACAGCTTCAACCCATCACATATGGAAGCCCTGCAGCAGGGAGCCAGCTGGCAGGCGCCATAAGATGCGTGGTGGAGATGTAGTTGAGATCAGAGAGGCAGAATGAGAGATGGCCGGGCAGGGGAATGAGAGCACACACACACACACACACACACACACACACACAATTCAAAACCTCTCTCTGCCTGAGATAGAGGCAGCGGGGTAGGATGAATGGCTCCATTAAACATCCATTGAATGAGACCCCACTATGTGTGTGTGTGTGTGTGTGTGTGTGTGTGTGTGTGTGTGTGTGTGTGTGCGTGCGTGCGTGCCTGCGTGTGTGTGTATGAAACCCACCGGCTTAAAGCCTGGAGGCAAGAGATGGCAGAGCTGCAGGGCTCTCTCCGTCAGCTCCGACTGACCAGCACCACATCAAACTTCATGTCCCCTGTGACTTGCTCGCCCTCCACCCCGTCGCTCCGCACCCTGCTGCTGACGCCACTGCCGGCCACCTCGCACAGCATGGCTGACACCGCACACGCTGGTGATACCGCAGTCCGCGTGTGGCTTTTCCATTTTGCGCTGCCTGGGAGGCGGCGCACAAAAAGCACTCCGAAAATAGATGCTGGGTGCGTGAGGCTGTGTGTTACTAGTGTGGGGAGGAGTTTTCAGCTGAGGGGGGGAGAGGGGGGTGGGGCACGCAGGGCAGGACACAACTACACCACGTCACTACATCAGAAAATATTAGCTAGAGTCAGTGAATGTGCTTGAAATGCTTCAGTTCACAAAAGGCTGAATATCTCAGCTTATAATTTGAAATGCCTGAAAACGCTGAAAACAACCTATCTTCTCCGGCTCATAACTAAAGAACGTAAAATGGTATCAATAAACTTTTTTTTGCTGATGATACAATAGAGTCTCCTTGTTCTTTTTGCGTGTTCGGTGTTTACATAGTAATATCACACAATATTCTGTGGGCCTCGAGAAATCACTGAAAACGCTCTGAAACTCTGGCACTGGGAGCGTCGTTCTCCAAAAGTGGCTGGCACTCAATGAGTTAATAAATGTGATATTTTATTCATGACGGTCTGCAAATTTTATTTTCACCTGACCCCCTCCATGGGGAGGTCAAAGCACAGTCAGCCACAGATGAATGCCCTTGAAGCTGTCTGATTTGCCTAGATAATACACTAGCTGCTATTAGTACACTATAATACACTGATGATAATAATAATAGACTGATAATACACTAGCTGCTATTTGACGTCAATCCATACGTGTCATATGTATTGACAATAGGAAATGGACAGAAAATAAGCAACGGGAGCTGAGAGAAGGAACACCTCCAACAGCTAAGAGGGACCTGCGCTGCCACTGGTGACCTGTCTTCACAGCACTGGCTTCTGTTTCTCATTATGTGCAGCGGAAATTATGTACTGTTGAACGTAGCCCACAGCGCTCAAAGCTTTGCATATTTTTAACACTCAAGAGTTTCAAGTGCTAAAACTTTAAATACAGTATTCATGTTTCCATAGTCATATGTCAACAGCAGTAGCCACAGCCAAAACATCCGTCTGCCGCTGCACGTTGACAGAAGGTGCCTGCAGGACAGAGGGCCTAAGGATGATATTTAGGCTTGAATATAGCACAGGACAGTCTGCTACACACGTACACATACACAGTCACTCACCACCTACACTACAGCCTCCAGTATTAAAGAACAGTCTGCTACACACACACACATGCATTGTCACTCACCACCTACAACCTCCAGTATGAAAGTGTGCGTGACAATCTGGGCGTGGAGGGAGAGGCTGAGTGTGGCATCGAGGGAAGGACGGGGAGCAATAAATGGATCTTTCCTAGAAAGAGGAAGGGCGGGAGGCATGGATCAAATGGAAGAAAGGACAGAAAGGGAGACGGGTTTCACCGAAAGGGAAATTGGATTTTTGATTAGAAAAACAGTTTTGCTCTTTACTTCATATCGGTCTTCTCTCTCTTTTCCTTTTTTGCAAAAAGAAAACCAACCTGGAAGGTGTGTCAGTGAAGATGAGGTGAGGGGCGAGCAGCGTCAGAGAATAGTAGACCACTTCTACCAAACCTCCACCGAAGCCCACGTCTTTGTTCCTGAACAAGACTTCCTCTGTTAGCCAGGCCACCTCACGACACAGGGCAGACACACACACACCCTGGGAGGGAAGGGAGGGGGGGGGAGACATACTGTAAGGTGAAATTTCATTCCAAAATCAGATTTACACAATAACCATTAGATAGAGACTAGAGAGAGTATGACTCAAAAAATCACTGCCACACTCATAATCTACAACGGAAACCAATTCATTTCATATTGGAGTATTCCAGGTCCCTAAGTGGGGCAAAGGTTGATTCAAATCTAATGGCACCATAAGGTTGATTCAAAACTGTAATGACAGCATAAGAAAGAAAGACCCACACATGCACACACACACAGGGACACTACATATACTGTACCTTGTGGTTTCTGTGCAGCAAAAGACTGGACACCAGACCAGTGGACATCACAGCTGTGCAGGAGGTTGCAGCTAAAAAATGGGCAACACACACACACACACACACACACACACACACACACACACACACACACACACACACACACACACACACACACACAGTATGTTAGACATTTTGCATACGATTAGACTAATGGCTTATGAAGATTAATTTATGATTCAGCACAGGTCAGGTACACAAGGCCGTTTTAATGCACAGGCTTCCCGGGGCTCGAGCCCCAGGGCCCGACGAAGTGAAAGGCTCCACGAGGCTCTTGGAGAAAAAATAAATAAATCATGTGCGTCTGTGTGGTAGGCTAGGCTAGGCTACTACTCCCCACTGAGTCCACAGAGGTGGAAATATATTTATTTTATTTTATTTTTTAGATCTTTTTTCAATAGAAAATACACACACAGAACAAGAGGTCAGGAGTGGTCACAACATAATCTCTCGAGACAGACTTTCAAGACTTGCATCGAAAATCTGTCAGCCAGCTCTGTGAAAAGCCGAATAACAGCGCTCGTAGGGGGCAGGCTTGCATGCTGCGCTTTACCCGATTAGAATGCAGTGAACGTGACCGGTGTGTAGTCAAAACTTACCATTTACAGCATGTAGCAAGTTGCTACTTGCTGTTGTTGTTTCATAGCAACGGAGGGATTTGAGAGCGACACGCAGGAACCGGAAAATAAATCCATAAATGGTCAGAGCCGGTCGGTTGGTCGGAGCCAATGGCAGAGCTCGCAGGGAGCGGAAACGTTTTTTCTTCCCTTGAGTTCCGGTTATTCATACATTCAAACAAGCCTTCTATGCGTGACTTTGTCACCTGGGCGAATCCATCTCGTGTGAGTGACATCACTGATTACATCACAACTGCCTGATGACATGACAGTCGAGCAATTGCGTGACATCACTTCCAGTTGAGTGACATCACTCGCCAGAGACATCACTCGCATGAGATGGATTCGCCCAGGCGACTCAGCCTAACCCTAACCCCCTTCCAGGTGAACTCCAGGTGATCTCTCATGCTCATACGGACAGTCACGCATAGAGACACTGCGGAGCGTGTCATCATTCAGAAACCACGCACAAAACGGGGGAAAACAAAGACTCCCCCCCAATCCTGGCGTTCTCCTCTGTCACGTGTTGCACACAAAAATCATATATATGGAAGTTGAACACTCCAACTTACTTCCTTGACAGCTAGATCCACATTTTTCTTCTCGCCAATTCTCAATGGCTTCCTTGTTTTGCTCGGGAGTACAAAAAAACGTTAATTGGCGATTTTTTACATTTGTTGTCTGCGCAGCCCACCACACAACAGCTTTTAGCTATGTTTAATTCAAGGAAAATGACGCTGGCGTATGGGAGCGAATGGAGCGCTTTCCCCCGTGATGGGCGTGGCCTATTTCATGCAGTGAGTGTCTCTATAGAACCGCTTAAAAATGGACTTTTCTTTTAACCGTTGGGTTCCCAGATTGCAACATATACAATAATGCTATGACTTATACCCTTTACAGTATTACAGTAGGCCTACTAATGGAGTAGGGCATTTGTAGGAGGCATTCCTTATGGGCTAAGAAAAGTGTCCTTTGTTCCAGAATTTGTCCCCTTTTTCTTTTTGTGGCCTCAGACTATAGGTCAGCTGCTCCATTCGATGTAGCTAATTTACAATAATTATAAACATATCCACCGGGGGCAATGTTTCTGGAGCCAGCATTTTGTGATGGTTTTCTTTATGGCTGGGAAATATTATTATTGTATTATTATTAATGAGAAACAGGCCACACTAGATAGTTTGGCTGAAAGCCTGCAGTAACAAACACATAAAGTCTGTTCTGTCAATTAGCACCCTGAGTCTTCCTTTCTTTATTTTCAGATTGCCTTTTTAAAAGTCACTAGAAATGCTCCTGAGGAGCATGTCCCCGGACCCCAGTAGTCAAATATGCCCCCCCCCCCAATGGCCAACTGCTTGCTTCCTTCCTACGCCCATGGCAACAGGAGTGAATACTGATGCATCATTATAATTGGGGAGGGCTTGAAAAAGTCCATGTTACTTTAATCAGGCCTTACATAATCGGTACATAATCCTGGACTTACAGTAGAGGAGGTGGAGGATGAGGGCGATGCTGAGGTCTCTCTCTGGATGAGTTGGCTGCATCATTTTAGGTGCATCATGGGAAGGCTGAATAATTTCAGGTGCATCGTGGGAAGGCAGGAGCCACGACATCATCCTCTGCCCAAATACAGAGTCAGCTCTTGAGTGGGAGGGGAGATGAGGAGACACGGAACACAGGATGAATAAACTGAATGATAATGACCAAGGAGGTTGTTTTCGGTGCCATTTGTCTTGTCTTGTTTGTTTGTTTGTCACTCAGCCAGCAGGATTATGGAAAAACTGGCAGGAGTTTCATGAAACTTTGTGTTAGGCTGTAGCATGGGCCAAGGAAGACGCCATTACATTTTGGAGCGGATCCAACTCACGATCAAGCCTCACGAACAAACAATAATAGCACAAACCGTGGCGGAGGTCTGTGCTCTGAGTGCCCTTCTAGTATCATTTTAAATCCTCTCTTCTAACTTATACAGTACATGAGGGATGCCATGGCAAAACCCAAGACTTTAAAGGAATGATTGATTGATCATTAGCCTTAATGCCATAGAGGTAAATTAAATTCATTCAATTGTCATGGGCTCAATTTCATTAATTAATTACTATTTTCAGTCGACTCTACAAGAAATGCCCTGGAACAATCTCCACTCAAAGTTCCAGCTGGATAATTGTATTCCCCTAAATCAGTTCAAACAAATGATCCCGTCTTATGAAAGATGTGTGCTCCTGTTTCTCATCTAAATTGTGATCTTTTTTATTGTACATATTTAAAATATATATTTTCTACTGTATTGTACCATATGTTTTATTCAGATTCAGATTCATTTATTTAGAAGATGGGACATTGCACATTAATGGACAGTACAGCCGTACAGTAAATATGCCAGGTTTTAAACCCGTGCCGCCAGGTTTCCTTGGAAAAGAGATTTTGACTCTCAATGGGACTTCCTGCTAAAATAAAGGCTAAATAATATAATAAATCAAGAAATGAGCTGGATTCAGAGTGAACCCATTAATGTCCATTATGAGAGCTGAGTGGATGACTAACCCCATATTTCTGAGAATGAAGAAAAATATGCATCTGGGGTAAAAAACACTATAGACTCAAGGGACAAGCTGACTGCTTTTTCACCCCAAAATTGATGTATGCATGACACATTTTATGTGCTGCTTATCAGTAGCTGAGCTCAAGTGGTAATATATGCAAGTAATATTTATGTAGCTCAACTGTGCATCTTTGTGTATGTGTGTGTTAGTTGAGTGAGTGAGTGAGTGAGTGAGAGATAGACAGAGAGAGAGACGCTGCACACACGGCACAATATAAAATGATAGCTCTGTAATACCCAAGTGCTGCAGAGAGTGAGAGTGTTTATTTCAACCAAGAATAAATATATTTTTTGGTACATACTCCTGTTAAAAAACATACTTGTTGTGTTTGTACGTATAGGTTTTCCATTTCACTTGAACAGCTCCTACATTCCCTACCTTCATGTATCATATGGGGATAAAACAAAAATGAGGCTTCAAAAGAGCTCAGCAGCCAGAGACAAAAGAGAATCAGTGAGCATGGCAGAGACACAATGTTAAGTAGCAAACTGCTCACATGCTGATAACAATCCCATCTACTGTAGATACAGTATCCCTCTCTTCCTCTTTCCATATATCACACATACATCTCTTTCACCCATGCTTTTTTTCCTGCTTCCATAAGAATTAAGGGAGCAGAAGCCAAGCAGAGATTGCATAAAGACAATATTTTCTGTCTGTTATCTTTTTCACTGGCAGACTGTGTAATATTTATGCTAATTGGACCGAGTCTAAGTGGATGAAAACAGTCACACTACTTGCATCATATCTGCGCCAAATTTAAGGTTTAGAGGAAAGTTGATCTTCAAAGTTTAAGGGAAAGCAACTTTTTAATTTCACAGATGTTAGATAAAACACAATCCCAACCAAATCCCTTTGTGAAATGTACTGTACACACACACACACGGCGCACACAATCATTTGGTGATACCTGTTGTTAAGGATAGTTGGTAGCAACAGGTCCTGAAGAGGGCGCCATCCATCCACTCTGCATCTCCCCGTCTCACACATTTCCTACAGATGCACACACACACACACACACGCACACGCACGCACACATACATACATACACACACACACACACACACACGCACGCACGCATACACACACACACACACACACACACACGCACACGCACGCATACACATGCACGCACACACACACACATACATGTAGATGGCTAGTGACATGCATCCATGCGTGCAAACAATCATAGACACTCTCAAAGAATTGCAAAGCACTATCTCCAAATCATTCAATACTGGAGATCTGGTGGACTGAGTTAAGAAAATCAGACAAAGCTTTAATTGAAATCCTGGATTAATCGTCTTTGCCTCCTCTTAACACTGCTGTATCCCATTCCGCTATGTTGCTATCGAATCTTAATCTTTAGATAAACCTGCCTCTGAGTGAGGATAAAGAAAAAAGAAAGGCTAACGTAATGAGTACAGATTTAAAGTAAGAGTTAAAGAGTTTTTTTTTTTTTTTTTACAGTTTGGACTCAAGATTCTTATGAAAATACCCCAAAAAGACAAAAACAAAATTAAAACATGTCCCCAGGGCAGAAATATGCAGAAGCAGGTGGCATTATAATTAATGCACGTGCTTAAAAAACTAGAACGACCGCAACGCGCGGACTTATGCCTCCGCCATTAGTTCATTCTGGAGTCCAAATCGCCATTTGAGGCAAATTGGAAGAGATTCGGTCAAGGCGCTCCTGTGATGTTGCGTTACAGAGCTTGGAAATTGGGTGTGTGAGAGGTCACAGTGACCTTGAACTTTGACCACCAAAATGTAATCAGTTCATCCTTGAGTCCAAGTCGATGTTTGAGACAAGTTTGATTAAATTCCGTCAAGGCATTCCTGAGATATCACGTTAACAAGCTTGAAAATGGCGTTCGAGAGAACACCTTGACCTTTGACCTTTGACCACCAAAATCTAATCAGATCATCCTTGAGTCCAAGGCGATGTTTGAGGCAAATTTGATGAAATTCCGTCAAGGCATTCGTGAGATATCGTGTTAACAAGCTGGAAAATGGCGTTTGAGAGGTCACAGTGACCTTGACCTTTGACCAGCAAAATCTAATCAGTTCATCCTTGAGTCCAAGTCGATGTTTGAGACAAGTTTGATAAAATTCCGTCAAGGCATTCCTGAGATATCACGTTAACAAGCTTGAAAATGGCGTTTGAGAGGTCACAGTGACCTTGACCTTTGACTTTTGAGCACCAAAATCTAATCGGTTCATCCTTGAGTCTAAGTAGATGTTTGAGGCAAATTTGATGAAATTCCGTCAAGGTATTCATGAGATATCGCGTTAACAAGCTGGAAAATGGCGTTTGAGAGGTCACAGTGACCTTGACCTTTGACTTTTGACCACCAAAATCTAATCAGTTCATCCTTGAGTCCAAGTCGATGTTTGAGACAAGTTTGATTAAATTCCGTCAAGGCATTCCTGAGATATCGCGTTAACAAGCTTGAAAATGGCGTTCGAGAGGTCACAGTGACCTTGACCTTTGACCTTTGACCGCCAAAATCTAATCAGATCATCCTTGAGTCTAAGTCGATGTTTGAGGCAAATTTGATGAAATTCCGTCCAGGCGTTCCTCAGATATCGCGTTAACAAGCTTGAAAATGGCGTTTGAGAGGTCACAGTGACCTTGACCTTTGACCTTGGACCACCAAAATCTAATCAGATCATCCTTGGGCCTAAGTGAATGTCTAAGGCGAATCTGATGAAATTTTGTCAAGTTGTTCCTCAGATATCGCGTTAACAAGCTTGAAAATGGCGTTCAAGAGGTCACAGTGACCTTGACCTTTGACCTTGGACCACCAAAATCTAATCAGATCATCCTTGGGTTTAAGTGAATGTTTAAGGCGAATCTGATGAAATTTTATCAAGTTGTTCCTCAGATATCGCGTTAACAAGCTTGAAAATGGCGTTCGAGAGGTCACAGTGACCTTGACCTTTGACCTTGGACCACCAAAATCTAATCAGATCATCCTTGGGCCTAAGTGAATGTTTAAGGCGAATCTGATGAAATTCCATCAAGGCGTTCCTCAGATATCGCGTTAACAAGCTTGAAAATGGCGTTTGAGAGGTCACAGTGACCTTGACCTTTGACCTTGGACCACCAAAATCTAATCAGATCATCCTTGGGCCTAAGTGAATGTTTAAGGCGAATCTGATGAAATTCCATCAAGGCGTTCCTCAGATATGGCGTTAACAAACATCCGTACGGACGGACGGACGGACAACCCGGATCCATAATGCCTTCGGCCTGGCTTCGCCGGCGGAGGCATAAAAAGCCATCTGGGCAGATAACACCTGTGGCCTCACTCGGGCTACTGTACTTACTGTAATAATAATAATAATACAGTCAATGTGTACAGCAGAAAAAAACTTTCCAAAACACCAGTCAGCATTGCCAGACGTACATGTATGTGTTTGTACAATAATTTACCTCCAACAACGATCATTTTGACCCTCTGGTATGATAATTCAACACTGCCCAGAATGCATTTCGGCGCTGAAGAAGCAGGAGAAAATCTGCGATGCCATGTTTTCCCCAAGGCAACTGTTTAGTTGGGGCTCTATAAAGCTTAATATCTATGGTTAATATGGCACTTTATGAAGTTTTAATAGACAAACGTAACTAGTAGACCCCCAATATGCAATCAGTTTAGCAAAATAACGCCCATTTGGAAATATAATTTTGGAGGACCAGAGACCTTGCACCCGACCGGCCATCACAGCTGACGGAACCCGAATAACAGACACTCAGCGTACAGAGGTAATGATCCGAGGGAACGTCACGTGTTGGATTTGTGGGTTTTCAGGGGGGCGTGCCAACTACTTTACAAAAACCAGTCTAGATGCAGCTATGTGTGGGGGGAAAACAAAAACAAAAGAGAATCCTAATTGCTACATAAAAGTCCCACATATTAATGCAAAGTGGTCTCTAACCTGCACCATGCTCTTTAAATTCAGGTTAGGGTAAAGCTTGAAGACTTTTAAACCTAATTTGTACAAGACAATTTGGTTAACTGAGTTTAAAGGGTCACTGTGCTCTTTGCCTGTGCACCAGCTGGCAAATGATTAGCAGGTCCTGGATGATTTGCCTAGTTCTGTTGTGCACCTTGAGAGAGAAGGGCTGCGCAAAGTGGATCCTCACACTTCCACCTGTCCTCCTCCAGAGAAGACAGGACCACAGGAACCGCAACATGGACCTCAAGCCAACCTGTGGAGATATCACACACACATGCGCGCGCACACACACACACACACACACACACACACACACACACACACACACACACAACACACACAACACACATACATGTACTTGCTTACTTAGAGGAGTGCTAGATAATGGGTTTAGCCAGAGTGATATTATCATAATGAGTCCCTGCCTTTAGGAGGCACATTACAACAGCAATATCACTAATGAACAGTATCAATGATGAACAATAAGATTAATAGCCCGTCAAAGTGTGTGTGTGTGTGTGTGTGTGTGTACTGTATGTGTACAAGACTGTGTGTGAAACGCTGTACTGTACATCGTGTCTGAACTACAGAGAATAAATTGATGAGTCAAGGACCTTATTATGGCAATTAACCCAAGCAACAGCCACTCTCCAGCACACACTCCAAGCTCTGATAATAGGAGACACGAAGACTAATGGAGACAAATGGCAGTTGCCATTGTCTTACAAAATAAAATGCAGGCTTAACATAATTAACTAACCTTGGCAAGCCCAATGCAGTAATGAGAGAACAGTGAAGCTGTATCCCGGATCATTATTGCCAATTCTGAGATATTCTGTTTTGCTTCTCAACCTTCACTTGCCCCTAAGGATTGTATTGTTATAGATTGTTCCTACAGTATTAAAGCAATGCTGAACTTTCCTAGCCCCTTGAGTTGTGTAACTTCCTTGCCATGATACTGTACAACCCCACTATTCTTGGTTATCTACTGCTCCAATAGACATGATTGGAGAATGGCATTTTTTCTCTCTCTTCATTCACGTCATTTGAACAAGTGTTGAACCCTGAAATTCTTCTGACCGGATTACATAAACATAAAGATAGAGATTAATGTAAAAAAAAAAAAAGCAGAATGTCTACGTTTTGTTTGTTTAATATCTTATCAGAATCTCTTTCGTCATACAACGGCAGTGAATGGAGAGAGAGAGGAGGGGAAAATTCTCCAAGCTACTGGAGCAAACTGATCGCAGAGAATTGCCAATGCTGGCGATATATCCTGGACAGGAAGCTACACGACGACACTTTAAAGTCGAGCTGAACCCAAGAATGACTTTTCTTTTCTTTTAGTTCAAATACCTGGGTATGCAGTGCACCTATTTAATAATGTATGCAAAACAAATCACAACAATCTAATTTCTTTAGTTTTTCACACTTTTTCACATCAAAAGTTCGTTTTTCAAGATTTCATTGATAACAGTAATTTACAGTTTGCTGACGTCACCCAGTACTATCAAATTTCTACCCCATTTCAACCAATCATATCACGACATGCAGCTGTCAATCAAATCTTCATTTCTGGATAATTTTCTCTTCCAAATTAAGTCGAAAATGGCGCCTAGTGCCTGTCATCTGGCAGAATTCCTATCCCATAAACTAACTACTAACTTGGCCAATTGTTAGAAACATGGATAAAAAACAAAAACTATAATCTCTAAGAATGCAAAGAAATGTAACTGGCTCGTTAAAACGCGCATTCCAGGGATATCGTGTCGTTATAGCAGCGATAATGGCGCGCGCATCCGAGAGCTTGGTTGTCAGGGGTCGCACTTCGGAGATTCCAGGCCGACGTGCTGCACTCTCCGCTCGGCAACACGAAGGCAGCTGGCTGCCTGCGGCTCGCTGAGCTCCACTCAGCCTCCCGTCAAAAGGCTCTTCCCGAGGGCAGCGCCACAACACACTGAATCGCACTCGATTTGGAGGCGGAACACGTCAGGATTGGCCAAAGCCCAATCCAGTCCCCAGAATTGTCAAATAAAATCATCGACATGATACTATGACCCGCCTCTCAACCTGTCATCTTAGACAAACTATGTTTTCAGTCTGAAACGGACTCATTATGCACGTGACGAACAGGTTCAGTTCGACTTTAAGACGCGTTTGTGTGTGCATGAAAGTGTGTCTGTGTGTTTGCATGCAGGCACCTGTATGTTAGCCTTGGGGGGACAGTCATAGGAGACAGGCACCTGTATGTTAGCCTTGGGGGGACAGTCATAGGAGACAGGCACCTGTATGTTAGCCTTGGGGGGACAGTCATAGGAGACAGGCACCTGTATGTTAGCCTTGGGGGGACAGTCGTAGGAGACAGGCACCTGTATGTTAGCCTTGGGGGGACAGTCATAGGAGACAGGCACCTGTATGTTAGCCTTGGGGGGACAGTCATAGGAGACAGGCACCTGTATGTTAGCCTTGGGGGGACAGTCGTAGGAGACAGGCACCTGTATGTTAGCCTTGGGGGGACAGTCGTAGGAGACAGGCACCTGTATGTTAGCCTTGGGGGGACAGTCATAGGAGATGCCCACCTGTATGTTAGCCTTGGGGGGACAGTCATAGGAGATGCCCACCTGTATGTTAGCCTTGGGGGGACAGTCATAGGAAATGCCCACCTGTATGTTAGCCTTGGGGGGACAGTCATAGGAGATGCCCACCTGTATGTTAGCCTTGGGGGGACAGTCATAGGAGACAGGCACCTGTATGTTAGCCTTGGGGGGACAGTCATAGGAGACAGGCACCTGTATGTTAGCCTTGGGGGGACAGTCATAGGAGACAGGCACCTGTATGTTAGCCTTGGGGGGACAGTCATAGGAGATGCCCACCTGTATGTTAGCCTTGGGGGGACAGTCATAGGAGACAGGCACCTGTATGTTAGCCTTGGGGGGACAGTCATAGGAGACAGGCACCTGTATGTTAGCCTTGGGGGGACAGTCATAGGAGACAGGCACCTGTATGTTAGCCTTGGGGGGACAGTCATAGGAGATGCCCACCTGTATGTTAGCCTTGGGGGGACAGTCATAGGAGACAGGCACCTGTATGTTAGCCTTGGGGGGACAGTCATAGGAGACAGGCACCTGTATGTTAGCCTTGGGGGGACAGTCATAGGAGACAGGCACCTGTATGTTAGCCTTGGGGGGACAGTCATAGGAGACAAGCACCTGTATGTTAGCCTTGGGGGGACAGTCATAGGAGATGCCCACCTGTATGTTAGCCTTGGGGGGACAGTCATAGGAGACAGGCACCTGTATGTTAGCCTTGGGGGGACAGTCATAGGAGATGCCCACAGGGACCAGACTGACATCGGGCACAGATCCGTCTTTGATGAGTCCTCTGATGCGAGCGAGCCACTGGCCACCTTGCCCGGACTCCCATGACAGACCGACACTTATGGCCTGGCCCTCGCAAAGCAGCTCCTGTACCAGCTGGAGGGGGGCAAATAGAGATGACACAGACAAAGGCTTGGGGGAGCAATATAACGCAGCAAGACAGACCTCAGGGTGAAGACAAAAAAGCATGCGGGGGGGGGGGGGGGGGTGTTAAAGGTCAAGCGGGAGGAAGAGAAGTCAAAATGAAGAGGACAGAGAGGATAAAGAGTAGACATGAAAGGGACTAAGGGGGACACTTCACGAGATTTAGAAATACTTTCATTGCCTCAAGTACTGTTTTCCCCTTAGAGACAGAGACAATTCAATTACTATTGATGAGCAGCTAAGCAGGCCTACACTCAATAAACAATAAAGGTCTATTAAGATTGAAATACAGCCAATAAACAAGCTGCTTTCTCACGCAGAGCCAATATGCTTTACTCACATAAGTCAATGCAAAAAGAAACCTACTCACTTGCCTGGCTCATAAACAACCTGTTTATGTTCCACTGTGGCTATACAGTCCCTCAGATGAATGCCAGGCCGAGCCACTTTATTGAGCTGTATAGCACAATATTGATCTTAATAAAGCCAGTAAGTCCTCCAAATGAAATGCACTTTATTTGGCAAACAGATACAATGCAACAGCAGAGGGAGAGGAGAGAGCCATTAATACACTCCATGGAAATCTCCCAAATAAGGAAAAGAAACTGACAAATTACCTTCATATAAAAATAGACACAACCTGCTGGGGGCCTGCCAAGCACACACAATCAAGCTAACCTCCATTCATCTCCTTTCATCCCTGTCGCTCTCCCTCCCTCGCTCTCCTCACTCCAGCCAACTCTAAAGCAGCAATCTCTGTAGGAAAATTCAAGCCCGTTGGTCATTTATGAAAATGAATAGAGTGAATAGAGAGAGTAGGATGAGGCTGGAGGGACAAGGGAGACGGGGGAGAAGGATGGGCTTCTATTCTGACTGAGGAGCTGACGGTGAAAACCATATACTAAAGAGAGAAATGAAAGAGTGTGTGCCTGTGCGCATGAGTGAGTGTGGTGCGCGTATGTGGCTCTACTGAATGTCCATATACATTAAAACAGTCCATTTAAAGGAACACAGCAACATTTTAGGAGATTCGCCCATTTGCGCCCCTCTGGATAGTAAGACGTGAAGATAGATGCCCTTCTCTCCGCTAGTTAGCTTAGCTAATAGTAGTCCATGGTACAGGCTAGCCTACCCCCCTTAAGTCACCAAATACACATTCCAGCATCTGTCTTCTTATCTTACCATCTGGCAAGTAGTTGAATCTCCCAGAATGTTGGTGCATTCTTTTAAGTAGGAGTCAGACTTACGGAGGTCATGACTGGTGAGTACAGGCCGTCCATCTCGGCAGCCTGCTCAGTCGGTGCACAAGGTGGCAGGAGGACCACGCCTACTTTCTGCAGCAATGACCTATAGGGAAAGCAATGCTTCTCAGTGTGAAGGGTAAAAAGAAATGGCTGACCAGCTGGCCATAACACCGTCTTATGCCAGGCTGTTTTTCAGGAACATGGAACTCTTGCACCGCAAGTCGGATTGACATGAAACATGCTACACACATTCGGCTATCCCTACACATTTGATTGGACTAATGAGGATGCTGCAATTAAAGGTCAACATTTGGTAAATGGTAAATGGCCTGCATTTATATAGCGCTTTTATCCAAAGCTCTTTACTGTCAGTAGGTACATTCACCCATTCACACACAGATGGCGGCAGGTTACCACGCAGGGTGCTGGCACACCAACGGGAGCAATTTGGGGTTCAGTATCTTGCCCAAGGACACTTCGACATGCAGACTGGAGGAGCCGGGAATCGAACCACGACCTCTTTTATCCAAAGCGATTAGTGGACGACCCGCTCTACCTCCTGAGCTACGGCCGCCCCAAAACAAAACAAAACAAAACATTTAAACTCAAACGTGATATCTCAGACACCACTGGTGTGCTTTTGACAAGGGATTATGCTGATTTTGGCAGTGTGTTCTGGCGTTTTGAAATAATAACACTGATTGGCTGATGGAGGCACTATACTTAAAGGTCACAATTAAAAAAATTGAAAGGCCATAACTGTTACACCACAGTTCAGTTCAGTTTTGTTGAAACTGGATGGATGCAGTTTCTGATTGGGCCAAAGCGGGGGGCATGGTGGTGTGTGTGTGTGTGTGTGTGTGTGTGTGTGTGTGTGTGTGTGTACCTTAGCCAGGAGCTGTTAATCTGGAGGGGATAAAGAGTATATGGGACTCTCTGGTTGTGACAGAAGAGAACCAGAGGGATGAGAGCACAGTCCAGGATGCTCTGACGCACATACACATACACCGGCACAGAGCCCTAAGTAACAAATGAACAGATGCCGCTTTAGATACCACACATCACATTGTTTCTCACCATGGCAAACAATAGCAGTGTGTGCAAAGCTGGTGCACGCAAGCAGTGAGTGGAGGCATGTGTGCGCATACACACACGGCTTAGGAGAGTATTTCTGTGGCCTTACATTTAACCAATATCAATCAACGTGCCCCACACGCCTATCTAAGATAGTATCAGCAGAATGGATTGTCGAGGAAAATGAATTTATATTTTAAACCAGCACAGATAGTGTATAAAAAACATTGAAAGCTATCCTTTTTTACACAAAAATGGTGAGGAAAGAAGGAGAAAAAGTATCTCTGTGTACAGTAGATGATGTGTGAGTGAATGCAGATATAAGCCCACAGTAGACCTATAGTGTTTCTCAAGGTCAACAAGAAGTACATTATTCTGTGCTTGGCCCTTTTCATCGTTTGTGTTCTTCTGAACAGCACCAGAGCTTTCCATTAGAGATAGAGGAGTGGGGTGCTGATGATTGTACCACCGAACTCAATGTAATTTTAATATATACTGTACGGTGAAGTCAGGGCAGAGATAAAATATGATTGCGCTTTTGCGGAAATTGTATTCTCACACTTTTAAAATTGGTACAAATGTTTTAAATAAAATAAATGCTCCAATTATAATAAGCAATTATCAAAATAACTCATAATAATAATCATCACCATCTTTCGGATGTTTCTCCCAATGTCCCAGTCCCAATGACTGGGACAGTGTAATTTTTTTTTAATTCCCCTTGCTGTCCCGTCGTTGCTCCATCCCCTCTGCCAATCTTTAGAGGCCTGTAGACTAGCACATTAGCCTCATATTCAGACTGAATTGTCAACTCGTACACTCACTTCCATCTTCTAGTCTGAGATTGCCCTCTGTTTGTGTTATTTCTATGACAGGATCCCCCGAGGGCAATTCCAACCAATCACTACATGGACTAGCTCCCCCTCCGTTACAGGAATTCATCCAAAAAAATAGACTCACTGGACTCGGCACTAGATCAGACACCAGAGGTGATTGTAAGGTCCATCGCAGAATGACCACGTTTGGTCAAAATGTCCTATCAATAAAAGGCAGCCAAATATGGAATAGTCTCCCCGTCTCCATAAGGGACAGCCCCACCCTTGCCGCTTTTAAAGGTAGACTTAAAAAATGGCTGAAAACAAACCAGTCATGTGTCCACAGGTAGTATGTTTTTCTTCTCTTTTTTTGTGTGTATTATTATGTATTTTTATTTTTCTAAGAGTAATTGCTGCCATGTATTTTAGAGTGTTTTGTTGCTACTCATGTTTTATTTAGTTTTAGAGTGCTACCTATGTTCTATGTATGTTTTTATTATGTTCTACGTTTTACGCTCTATGTTTTTTTGTGTTTTATGTTTTATGGGGACAACGGATGGAAATTAGCCTCGTGCTTAATCCGGCAATTTTTACACTTTTACTATGTACCAGGTTTTACTATCTGTTCTGTGGTTTCTGTGTTCATTAATTTTGCACTGTCCCGTCCAAATAAACAAATAAAATAAAAACTAGAGACCAAATCCAACGTATCAGCACGAAACTTACATTAGTTACTCCAGTCGGGCGTTCGAACGTAAAAAAAACAACAACAAAAAACAAAACAAAAAACCCTTGAATGAATAAAAAATAAATGCCCTCCAAGCAGTGTTCAAAAACATTGTTTAGACATATTAACATTGTATTCTAATTTATTATTATATTACTGCTGTAAGAAATTCTGAATTTGCCACACTACACTCTGCTTTTCAGTTGCTTTTCTGTTTATTTTGTTTGCCTTGGACTGTATTTTAACACGTTGACTGCCACTGACGTATATATACGTCAAAAAAAATCCAGCGGTTCGATTTTTTTTTTTTGACGGTGCTACGTGGATCAATGCCCCCCGCGTCTCCTATGGAGATATTGGAAGTATTGAATGTGTATAATCTATTTTACCGACCAGCTAGGTGGCGACGGTCCTCTCCCGACAGAGATAAAGTCAACCAAAAGCAGCCGCCTCCCGCGGCTGCTTCCTCCATTCTCAAGGAAATGGCTTGGCAATTTTACAGTCAGAAACGAACGAGCCTCATTCTCATACTGTAGGCGGGGACGCTTTCGCGCTGCTGCGGTGGGGGGTTCCAGAAATGGACTGTGTGGGCAGCATAAAGCCTAGAGTCGCACGGGGCTTCATCGGGGCTCTCAAACCCAAGAGACGAGTGAGACCTATCCACACTCGCTGCCAGGGAGGGAGGCTGCTCAAACTCGCTGCCAGGGAGGGACGCTGCTCAAACTCCCAGCAGCAGAGCACTCGCTTGTGACAAACGCAGGCTGAAAGCCACTAGACATGCCCACGGAGGGAGGAGTTGAAGGAGAGGGCGTTCGGAACTATATTGTTTGGATGTCTGATCTCTCACTGATGCCAAAAATAAATGGTTAAAGTGACTGTTCTGCCTGTTTGATTGAATTTCACAAAACTGCGATTATCTCAGCTTCCTGTCTCAGACGCTAAAACCATGCTGTACTCAACAGCTAATATCTACATAACTACTAACTCTACAAACTAACTCTTTTAGACAGAGAAAGCAGACATTCTATTAGTACTTTTGTGAACTTTGTGTTGACAAACTCCAAGCAGAAAAGAATCCTCGGCTCTTGTAAAATGAGCCAGAATCCTCAAAAAAAACGGCTTGGCAAAAGCTACCTACAGCAAAAAAAAAACGGCTGGCAGTCAATGTGTTAAGGAGATTTCAGCTGAAGATACAACCCACTGAAGTCAATCAGGCAATCAAGTTCTGTAACAGCAGCATGCTTCAGATATGTATTTACTTGTACTCATTTAGCCAACCATGTAATTAGAGCTGTCTAGTGTGCAGCTGAAACCTCACAGATAATTAAATGTAACAAGGCCAGAAAGAGCACAGTTGTCAGAGTGTTTTCAGACTAAAAAAAGAAAAGAAAAGAAAAAAGTTTCATCAGAATATATGGCTGAAAACTAGCCTGGTAAACCAGCCCGTCACGTGAACTCACATTTCATTTGGTTCTGCGTGACGGTCTGGCCCCAACTCTTCACCCAGTCCTTAGCAGGGGCGGGAGCATGGGCGGGCGTAGTTGCCTTGACAGACAACTCCTTCAGCCAATCAGGGTCGGATACAGTCAAACCCAAATCCACTCGGGAGAATATCAAAAACAAAAGCCGAGAAACTCTGCGGTTGCGGCGATACTCCTGTACTTGTTTAATTGTTGTTATTGAGTCTATTTCTGCAATAACTGCACTTTATGGCTGTTTAACACATTGAATGCCAGCCATGTTTTCATTCCTGTAGGTAAGTTGTGCCAGGGGTGTTTTTGACGATTCTGGCTCATTTTAGCAACAGCCGAGGATTCTTTTCTGTTAAGAATTCATGAACACCAATCATCTAAAAATAACTAATAGAATGTGTGCTTTCTCTGTCTAAAAGAGTTAGTTTGCAGAGTTAGTAGTTATGTAGATATTAGCCGTTGAGTACAGCATGGTTTCAGCGTCTGGAAATTTATTCAGAGATAAATGGCTTTTTGTGAAACAGTCACTTTAACCATTCATTTTTGGCATCAGTAAGACCGTCAGACATTCTAAACAATAGTTTTGAACAGTAATTTCCTCCATAACAACAGGAAACACCCCTCTCATTCAAACTCCTCCCTCCGTGTGTCTTCTCCAGGAGAAGACACACGGAGGGAGGAGTTCTCCTCCTTCCTCCTGGCTGTACAGCGGGCGTGTCAGAAGCGCTTTTGCTGCTGCCTGCCTGTGTGCCTGCCTGCCTGCTTGCGTGCGTGCGGACGCTCCTTGTGCGAGTCAAGATGGGCCGGGGAATGCGTGGGCGATGGGCAGATGTTGATTATGGCCTTTCTGAGGTGTTTCAAAGTGTGTTTCACCTATGATCTATTTTGCAAATCGCTCTCCGCTCTCTGTGTGCTGCTGCCGGTGCGCGGCCGCTCTCAGGCAAGACAAGTCTTGAGTGGATTACTGTAAAATCGCCACGGCATTTCCTTGAACGGCTTGGTCCCGCGGCAGTTTTTTCTTTGATTTCGGTCGTCTGGGGGAGCACTGTCAACACTTAGTGGGTCGGTAAAATAGATTATACACATTATCTTGCTCCAATAGTGATCTCGAAGATGTAAAAGTTGTTGATTGATGTTCCACCGTCAAAAAAAAAAAAATGTTTATGTAAGACGAGTAAACTCGGCTCTGGCACTTAAGCGTTGGATTATGTAAGACGAATTATTTCGGCTATGGCACTTAAGGTGTTAAACTATAGACCAAATCAGCGGGATGTTTACATTTACTTCCGGGTACCCCTGGGTCCACACATTATAATGGCGGTGAACGGCACAAACTGACGTGTTGAAGACAAAAACAGACAAAGAAGACAAAAATGGTTCGTCCGTGTTGTGTTGTTGTTTAATATCATTCATAACAACACTTTCACTAACGTTAGTGGAGACCAGACTAGCTTATTTACCTGTTGGACCAGACCAGAGTAGACTTGACGCTAAATTAAATTAACGTGGCGTCGGTAGCTCTGTCTGTAACGTTAACGAGTCTGCTCTCGCCGAGAAGAGCCTGGTGACGCGAGGTTACGAGTCTGCAAAAAAACAGCGAGTTTGACAGACAAACAAACATTATTAGCTAGCTAACACTACATAAAACAAACACAGAAGAAAGGCTAGATACGTCGGACAAGCATGTTTACCAACCGTTTAACCATTTAAATTGAAAGTAGTCGGCCGAAAACAACGAGAGGGTTTGACAGCATTTATTTGACAACACGCACATTTAAACCTGCCGCCTTCCCCAAGTGGTACCCGGAAGTAAATTTGTTTACATGGTGACGTCACGGTGATTTGGTCTATACAAACGCTGACATACTCCTCACGACGATCAGGCAAGGAGGCGGCCATTATTGTTTTGTTAGTGCAGTGCTAGTAGCGTTCCTGATTGGCTAACTTGAGCTGTCAATCACAGCGCAGTCGCTGATTGGCTCTTCCGCTCTGCAGCTTCTGCTAAACCCCCCCACTGGCTTTGGGGCCAGACCGTCAGGCAGAACCAAATGAAATGTGAGTTCACGTGACGGGCTGGTTACCAGGCTAGCTGAAAACACCCTGACATCAAGTCATGAGAGTATGGCACCAAAACATAAACATCACTGTTTAAATACTTAGTGTACTTTCTGTATTTTGGAGGAAAACTTTGGCCATATTTTGTAGAGTCATCTGAGCATGAAAAGCCAGGGAGGCATGTTGTTATGTGTGTGTGTGTGTGTGTGTGTGTGTGTGTACACGTGTGCATGCGCACGTGCGCACATGCCTGTGTGTGTGTTAGTGTCTTCTGGGCAAGGTTGGTGTGTGTGTGTGTGTGTGTGTGTGCGTGAATTGTGTGCACACAATTCACATGTACCTGTTGTGAGGCTCTGTGCAAAGCTGCCAGTTGGTTGAGGTTAACTTGAATACTGCCGAATACAGAGCCAAGCATCTTCAACATCACCCATCCCACAAATCTACACAGGAAAGGAGAGTGGATGGAGGAATAAAAAGAAAGAGGAGAGAAGAGGGATATAGATGACTGGAGATAAGGAGAGGAGGTGAATGTACAAAGTCGATGGAGAAAACAAAGGAGCAGCAGAGGAAATACAGGGCAGATGGCGAGGAGAGATTCTACAGTCTATAAGAAACAGACAAAAAAAGGCCAAAAGTTTCAACTCGATTTCACCAGCTGTTCACAGAATGGTAATGCGGTCGGTGGTTACTTGAAACAGGCTCTGAATGCCAGACAGAGACATAACACCCAATTCCAATTTAAAGCTACAATATGCAACTTTTCTACCTTGAACAGCAAAGTCTTTTGCAAGTGTGGCACTCTTGCCGGACCTGCAAAGTTCAGCCAAGTTTGGGCAAGTAATTTATCTTGATGAGCTGTCTGATGAAGTCTATTGGATTAACTTGCACTGCAAGCTGGCTATGTAGAAAATGGATAGACATTCTAGAAACACTCCCTTTTATTTGACATTAGCTTTTCTCAATTGTTTTTCTTTAGTCTTGCTTCCCTAATATTTTGTATTCTGTTTGGCTGGACAGTAACGGCGGCCAGTCTTATGGCTGGGACACACCAGAAGCATCTCCGAAGCAGCGAAACTCCGAAGCAGCGCGTCACCGAAGCGTCGAGCAGGAGCCTTGCCATTCACACCAGAAGCGCTCTGTTTTGCCCCATGCCGGTCACAATTTGTATTGACTTCAGGCCTGGCTGCATGCGGCTGATGACATCCCGCGTCAAAAATAGACCCGATGCCTAGCGTGATCCTCCCACGTGCTACAGTACGTCCTACCGGTGAAGCTCCCCCTCTCAAGTGAAAAGAAGCGGCTGGCAACTGTGCATGTGTCGGAGGAAGCATGGTGCTAGTCCTGGCTGGCCCCAGACCCGCAGAGGGTGGAGCAGCGACCGGGACAGCCAATAGGGCAGCGTGGGGATAAATTGGCCAAGTATAATTGGTGAGAAAATGGGAAAAAAATCTTTAAAAAATTCGGGGGGGGGGGGGGGGGGGGATTAACCTGATGCCGAAATTCTCACTTCAACATCATGAGGCGAGGCGCAGCGCAGCGCCGCAGGCGGTGTGATCGGTCTCCACTGTTAACAAGGACGCCAAAATGCAACTGCCTCCGTGAGGTGTTGCTTCAGCGTCGGATATGCTTCTGGTGTGTTTGGGGTGTTAGAAACGGTAAAGTCGCTGATGTTATCGGATCATCGGTGCTCCACGACATCACTGATGATGTCACAATCCATGGCAGCACCAAGGACCCTCACGATTATGGGCCCCTTGGCAACTACCCCATCCAAATAGGCACCTGACTGGAAGGTTGTACTGTATGCTGCAGCTTCATAAGGAAACAAACATAAATACACAAAGAAATGGACAAATCTCTCCCCCTCTCTCCATTTCTCATGCACACTACACCCCCCCCCCCCTCTTCCCCATACACACCGCAAGAAACCAGGAGAGATGCAGGTGTTAATGAGGGTGATGTATGGTGAGAGGCTGTTGAGTTGCCCTCGGCTGTCTCCCCCCTCTGGTGCTTTTTGTTCCGCTGTGAGAGCCTCCTGCACCCTGAAAAACATGGTCACAGGACAGCAGGGTTAACACAGCACAAAGCTGCTTCTGTGCTGCACTCACATACACAAACACTAACACCAGTCTTCCAGTGAGACAACATCATAACACTAACAACAGTCTTCAGTAAGACAACATCCTAACCCTAACAACAGTCTTCAGTAAGACAACAACATCCTAACACTAACAACAGTCTTCAGTAAGACAACATCCTAACACTAACAACAGTCTTCAGTAAGACAACAACATCATAACACTAACACCAGTCTTCAGTAAGACAACAACATCCTAACACTAACAACAGTCTTCAGTAAGACAACAACATCCTAACACTAACAACAGTCTTCAGTAAGACAACATCCTAACACTAACAACAGTCTTCAGTAAGACAACAACATCATAACACTAACAACAGTCTTCAGTAAGACAACAACATCCTAACACTAACAACAGTCTTCAGTAAGACAACATCATAACACTAACAACAGTCTTCAGTAAGACAACAACATCCTAACACTAACAACAGTCTTCAGTAAGACAACATCCTAACACTAACAACAGTCTTCAGTAAGACAACAACATCATAACACTAACACCAGTCTTCAGTAAGACAACAACATCCTAACACTAACAACAGTCTTCAGTAAGACAACAACATCCTAACACTAACAACAGTCTTCAGTAAGACAACATCCTAACACTAACAACAGTCTTCAGTAAGACAACAACATCATAACACTAACAACAGTCTTCAGTAAGACAACAACATCCTAACACTAACAACAGTCTTCAGTAAGACAACATCCTAACACTAACAACAGTCTTCAGTAAGACAACAACATCATAACACTAACACCAGTCTTCAGTAAGACAACAACATCCTAACACTAACAACAGTCTTCAGTAAGACAACAACATCCTAACACTAACAACAGTCTTCAGTAAGACAACATCTTAACACTAACAACAGTCTTCAGTAAGACAACAACATCATAACACTAACAACAGTCTTCAGTAAGACAACAACATCATAACACTAACAACAGTCTTCAGTAAGACAACAACATCATAACACTAACACCAGTCTTCAGTAAGACAACAACATCCTAACACTAACAACAGTCTTCAGTAAGACAACATCCTAACACTAACAACAGTCTTCAGTAAGACAACATCCTAACACTAACAACAGTCTTCAGTAAGACAACAACATCATAACACTAACACCAGTCTTCAGTAAGACAACAACATCCTAACACTAACACCAGAGCCCTGTAGCCTGTACTACGAATGTTGGATAAGAAGATCCAGGATCTGTCCCTTGATCTGGTTTGTCTAAACCAGATCAGCTCGATTGTAGTTAACTTGTACTACGAACCTCGTTTGCCAGTCGTTAACTCGAACCAGGTTTTTCTAATCAAGTTGACTGCGCGTGCACATGAAAATGCCCGTGCACACGAGCTCGTGCCCGCAAAAGAGGCGTGGTTTTTAACAACTAGCCAATCACAATGCAATATGGACCGCTCAGCTCAGAACCGTAGCTTTTACAGCGCCAGACACGCCTATTTCCTCATTCATCAAAGCCATCGACTACTATGTCAGAATCAAAATCCGCATTGGATATTTTTAGTCTGTTCCCGAATGACTGTCTAAAGTTACCACTTTTATTCACATCAGTCATTTATTTGAAGAGCGGTTTCTGCCTCCACGTATCCTACAGCAGCTGAATTCACCCTCTCAATAAACTGCGAGTGGAAGCAATGTGTAGCCTAATGTCTCAGTCCAAAATCCGTAGACCATTTAGGCTCAACGAATAATAATGATGTCATGTTTAGTCGCACTGATTGAATAATTCCTATAGGCTATCAATAAAAAAAAGAATGATAATAAAATTAAAAGAGGCTTCTGAACGACACGGTATGTGCGGGCATAGATTTCATTTATAAAAAATAGCCTATTTTGTGGTCACATATATTGTCAGCAGAGTCGCATATCTCCATATTTCATATAATGATGCTGGAAATATGAAGTTCAATCACATCATACAGGCCAAAAGCAACACTTGCAGCTGCAAAATGCAGGAGTAGGCTAGATATGAATCATCTTAATATGGGATCGCCTGTGTGCAGGTGATCCCATATTAAATTGCTTAGATGTAGTAGGCCAGCATGTAAGCTATGACTATTTCAATTCCAACCCAATGTCAGTCTCAGCTCCATTGCGCACACGGCACCGTGCGCTTTGGAGACGTTTATGTAACCTTTTTATGCCGGTTTAGTGATATTTCTCCACTCACTATTCAGCTGCAATCGATCAGCGGGATCAAACAACGTATCTAGGCTACTTGAGAGCACAAAAATGAATATATAAAAACATATTCCAAAGTGGTATAGGGCTTAATTAAAATAGCCAACAAGTGCAAGGCTTTAGTCCTTGATTAACATTAACATTGATTACCATTACTCATTCAACATTACAATTCGTGCTCCTTCGGGAAACTCATCCAGAAAGGGGTTGGCCATTTTTCCAAACTGCTGATTCGATTGGTTCGTGGGCGGTGGATTTAAGGTCTAATCTTATCCTTGCAACTTAACCTGCTACGGACCAGGTTAAGTGTGAAGCATAAGTTGCTATGGAAATATATGTCGGTAAGAAGTTAACTTGCTTTGTAGTACGGCCAAACCAGGTTTAAACCTGAAGTTACCTCGCTAAACCACTAAACTGGCTTTGTAGTACAGGCCTCTGTACTACGAAGCTAGTTTAACAGATCCGCGATAAGTCCCTTTGATCTGGTTTGACTGAACAGGATCAAAGCTATCTAGTTTAAGGATACTACGACGGTGGTTTTCTAGTCGATAACTGAAGCTGGGATCTGCCTGTGCACGCGCACGTTTTTCGCTCGTGCACAGGCGCGCGTCCACGCGAAAGAGGTGCGCTAGCCAATCACATTATGAACAGCTGAGTTGATCCACGCCCACACCCATTTCCACACCCATTTCCTCATTCAGCGCAGCCACAGTGTGATCAGAGATTTTTGCGGATATTTAATGTATCCGCGATTTAATGTCAGAATGAAAATCCGCGTTGGATAGTCTGCTGAAGGGCTGTCTAAAGCAGCAGCTTGTATTCACATCAGTCATTTGATTTACTTTGATCAGCGATTTCTGTCTGATACAGCTGCATTGATACAGGCAGCAGCAACAAATGTAAAAGTGTAATCTCAGTCTATACATTTCCACAATCTGTAAGCCTATTTAGACCATAGATTTAGAAACGCATGCTCAATGAATAATGATCTCTATCACTCATGTGTGTGGTTGCACTGATCGAATAATTCATATATAAAATAGCCTAGTATAAAGCCTAATAGCCTACTATAAAAGAGAAAACTGCTGAACTGAATTGAGACGATGCGGGCATAGTTATCATTGATAAAAACTAGCCTATTTTTGCTCATATATTGGCATACAGCCTACAGGACACAGTTCCAGCTGAAAGATGCAAGAATAGCCTGCATATTTAGTATTGGGGCTATCCCATATTTAAACTAATATCTATATTATATGTATAGGCTTTTCTGGCATGTAGGAGAATATCACCCTCACTCCATTTGAGGGTCCGTTCATGATATGCGCCGCGGTGATTAATAGTGATCATATTTATCCACGCATCGTTGAGCTGTTAAGACATAAAGTGGTAAGTAGGCTTAATTTAATTATGTAGCCTACAGAGCCACGAATGTTTTGCTTGTTCTATTCTCAGTTGACTGCAATCTATTTTTCATATGGCGATCTTATGAATGGTGAGTGACTCCAGAGAGCCGATATTATATGGGTCTCTCATGGATTTTGATCTTATCCTCTGAAGCTAGCTTTGCAGCGTCAGTTGCCATGGTGATTGAAAGTTAACTTGCTTTGTAGTACGGCTAAACCAGGTTTAAACTCAAACTTACTCGGATAAGGCATTAAACTAGCTTCGTAGTACAGGCTACAGTCTTCAGTAAGACAACAACATCCTAACACTAACAACAGTCTTCAGTAAGACAACAACATCATAACACTAACACCAGTCTTCAGTAAGACAACATCCTAACACTAACAACAGTCTTCAGTAAGACAACAATATCATAACACTAACAACAGTCTTCAGTAAGACAACAACATCATAACACTAACAACAGTCTTCAGTAAGACAACAACATCATAACACTAACACCAGCCTTCAGTAAGACAACAACATCCTAACACTAACAACAGTCTTCAGTAAGACAACATCCTAACACTAACAACAGTCTTCAGTAAGACAACAACATCATAACACTAACAACAGTCTTCAGTAAGACAACATCCTAACCCTAACAACAGTCTTCAGTAAGACAACAACATCATAACACTAACAACAGTCTTCAGTAAGACAACATCCTAACCCTAACAACAGTCTTCCAGTGAGACAACAACATCATAACACTAACAAGTCTTCCAGTGAGACAACATCCTAACACTAACACCAGTCTTCCAGTGAGACAACATCATAACACTAACAACAGTCTTCCAGTGAGACAACATCCTAACACTAACACCAGTCTTCCAGTGAGACAACAACATCCTAACCCTAACAACAGTCTTCCAGTGAGACAACATCCTAACCCTAACACCAGTCTTCAGTGAGACAACATCCTAACACTAACACCAGTCTTCCAGTGAGACAACAACATCATAACACTAACACCAGTCTTCCAGTGAGACAACATCATAACACTAACAACAGTCTTCCAGTGAGACAACATCCTAACACTAACACCAGTCTTCCAGTGAGACAACAACATCCTAACCCTAACAACAGTCTTCCAGTGAGACAACATCCTAACCCTAACACCAGTCTTCAGTGAGACAACAACATCCTAACACTAACACCAGTCTTCAGTAAGACAACAACATCATAACACTAACACCAGTCTTCAGTAAGACAACAACATCCTAACACTAACACCAGTCTTCAGTAGTGAAAATTCCACTACACTTGGCCTGAAAACCACCATCTAATGCAATAAATGTGCAAAATGTGAACTTTTCTTTTTAACAGTTCATTCAGTCACTTTCACTTCGACAAGTCATGTTTAAATGGGACTAAATGATGGCTACCTGTGGTAGTAAGTGGTGGTACAGTAGACTAATTCAGTGAATTAGGCCACTATTTGACATCCTCTATCTATATGACTTGTTATTGTTCTTCACTTTGAACCTTCAATTCAGCAGTTCGGTAAAGTTGGAAATATATTGACAGATTCGCACTTAGTCATACGAAGCTCTGATTTCATTTGAACCCTGTCTGACTGACGACACACAGACAGACCTCTACTATATAAGACACGATATTCTGCAACCAAAACAGCCCACAGACAGCGGTAAAATAACGTAACGACGGTTAAACCCATCTATCAAGTGACAAGTGTCACATGTATGTTGTATGTTACACCGTGAACTTACCGGTGACCAGCCAGCCGCCGCCATTTATGCCTTCTCCTGTGTTGTGGTAGTTCTCGACTTTTACCACAAGAGGGCGCCGCGAGACGGGCTGTCGTGGATTTTTAGAAGAAGAAGAAGAAAGACTTGTGTTACTGTTACGCTAGTCTATTCTATAGGCTACATTTATTCAAAAAGGTGATACTGTCAAGTCTACTCAGATGTGGTTCTGATAACAAGTCTTATCAAATGGAGATCCCTCATCTAATGTGGATGTATTTACTTACTCTAAGTCAGTGATTCCCAGTGGTCCAGGGACCACTGGTGTGCCGCGAGGCTCCACCTGGTGGTACTCAAGAGCCTTGCTGACTGACTGACATCAGCCTATCAACAAATAAGATGTTTACATGTATCTGTTTACAGTAGCCTATATGTTGGTTATTTGAGGTCTGGCTCGCAACAGTAGCCTACTACTGTTTAGCCTTGTACCAAGACGCTGATTACACTGCATTACATTGCATCAGCGTCTTGGATACTTGTCCTTTTCCGGTCGGCGGTTTTGGTTTTCCCTGATTTACGTGTCCATAAACGTTCAAATCCAACATGTAATGTACTCACCCTCAAAGCCACAGATGTTAGGAAGCTCTACGGAAGCGTCGCCGGGTCTTTGTATATTCCTTATTGTTCAATAAACGTGCATTTTATCCCAGATGTCCGACTTTTTCTCCTCACTTCTTCTTTGTCCCGCAATGAAGAGTGCACCGGCTGTCTACTGCGCCACAGCGCCTCTATAGCGGTTAGGAGGTGTATATAACCAATGTGCAATACACCTCCCAACCGCTATAGAGGCGCTGTGGCGCAGTAGACAGCCGGTGCACTCATTCATTGCGGGACAAAGAAGAAGTGAGGAGAAAAAGTCGGACATCTGAGATAAAATGCACGTTTTATGAACGTTTATGGACACGTAAATCAGGGGAAACCAAAACCGCCGACCGGAAAAGGGGACAAGTATCCAAGACGCTGATGTAGTGTAATGTAATCAGCGTCTTGGTACAAGGCTAACTACTGTTTAGCCTTTCTGATGCTATTGCATGGTTAAATCAGTGGTTTTTATATTGGGGGGGGGGGGGGGGGGTTGTTAGCTGCAGTGGGAAGTGGTACTTTGGAAATGTGGTTTGATACATCGTAAATTTGGGAACCAGCTGCTGTCATTTAGAGGTGTAATTGCATGTTGCCCCCAGAGGAGGGCGCAATACACTTGTCTGTGTCTGTCTTAATGCATGTTTTGACTTTTTTAAACATTCTTTCCTGTCTATTATCACAGCCCTCCTGTGATAACAGGGGGGGGATACAGTACTCCACTCAGGGAAATCCAGACTTACCTACTCCATTTGTCAGTTGGTCCATGCTACTCCACTGTCCTATTTCAAAGTTAAATGCATATAATACAGGTTTTTGCATTGATAAATTGTGGTTAGGTGTGGTTCATATGTGACAGTCAAAATAGGCAAGAAAAGTGACAATAGTTGTAGCCTATTTGTGACAAATCATCAAAATCTGAATGGAATACAATGGAAAATAGTGTTGGCAAGAGTCACAAGCATGTTAGATTCATAACAGGGATATCATAGAACAGAATTGCCACTCAAATAGTTTCCAATCACTTTTCAAGGACAACTTATTTCATCAGAATGAATCATTAACATTTAACACAGTGGTTCCAAACTTGAGGTTGCGACCCCAAGTGGCATCGCTTGGAATGTTCATGACTTCCCATTCTGTTGCTATTAATCACAATGATGTTATGCTACGGCTTTATTGTGTTTTTATCCTCGGTGATTGTCTGTATCTGTATTTGTGTTCCCTGTTTCTTTGTTGACATTCACCAAATAAAGTCAATCAATCAATCAATCAATTAAAGCATCACATGTTTCATCAACTGGTGAGGGATTATTGGAATTTCCCCTGAAGATTCTACTGTTAAAAAAATCACTTTGTCCCAAATAAAAGCAAAACTTATATTAAAAACTTGTAAGCAATGGAGTGTGTTCATGGCTGATTTGACAGCAATATAGTGCTACTTTTTTATGCTAATCTTACTATGGAATGAAGGAAACTGTCTGTCCATCTGTATCCATTTAAAGAAACTTGTTTCATGAGTGCAAACACTGAAATTGGTAGCGTAAAACCAATATATATACAAGCACATTGAAAAGTGCATTTTAACGAGCAGATGCGTTTCTACTGTACCTTACTCTAGAGTTTGCACCCTGACGAAGGCACTTTCGCCGAAACATGTTGGTGTAACCATTAAAACACAGCGGAGGAGAGTTTGAGTGTGCAACTTCTTTTCTTTATGTTACTTTGAATTTTCATTTGTCTGCACCTCTTCAAACTTTTTGGGTGTGCTCCACTCTATATACGTTGAATTAGTCTAGGGTTTGACAACAAAAAACCTGGATGTTTTTTAGATGATGCAAACTGAACATTTTATATACGAAGTTTTCAGGCTTTACGTGACATGCTTTACACGTCACGGGAACATAAGGCTGTGTGTAGGCCTAGCAACGTTGAGAGGAAATAAAACTCTTCCACCGGCATTGTGATTGGTTAACTTGGCAACTGGGATGGTTTTTGATCCGGGCCTCATGACAACGATCGGGCTGTTGAAGCACGCCTTCTTCGGTACTTCCTGGTTGACGGGGCGTGGCCTCAGGCAGCTGGCTTGGTGTGTTTTTGAGGGGGGGCGAGGCAGTGTGGTGCAGGTGTCTACACAGGTCTCTCTTGCTGCGCTTGACGGCGCAGGGGCGACTCTTGAGACGGAACTTCTTCAGGTCCTCCTTGAAATCTTCATCATGCATGGGCTGGTACGACTCGGGTTCACAGTGAGACTGCAGAGAAGAACAAGACAGATTCAAAATACGTCAACAAAAATAGTTAGGCAACTGCAGTCCTTGGACAAAATGATAAAGATCTTTACAGACAGGTTGCTGTATCAATATAATATAAAGCATCCCAAAATCTAAAGCGCCTGATATAACGGGCCATCGGTGAGCATCTGTGGGCCTCATTTTTGCAGTGTGTTCTGTTCTGCACCGTTGGCACTAGTCAGCAGCTTTTTCGGACGAGTCAGCAGGTTGAATCGGCATCGAGCCGACGGCGACACAAATCACTCTGATTGGCTGGTCAACTTAAAGGGATACACCACTTTTTTGGAAGTTTAGCTCATTTGCCACATCCCCCCCACATAACCAAGATACACCATGCCTTACCGGCACTGTCCGCTCAGTTTACAGTGAGCTACAGTCGTGAAGTTAGTAATTATCGCCATAGAATGGAGGCTAAGGGCCTGTGTCCACCTAGCGTATTTTTCCGACGTTAAACGCTGGGAGTGCGCTGGGGAATGCTGATCCCAGCGCACAATATACAAGGAAGCAGTCTGCAAGTAACGTTAGTTCAGCTTGATAGCTGACAGCTAGCATGCTAACAACACAGGTAGGCTACGCTATTAAAAGCAGTAAGCACAACACTCACCAGAAATATTAAGTGTCTAGCCGATCTGCTCCCACAATTGAGCCGTTCTGTCTCTGTTGCGATAGTTTTTCCATATGATTAGTTACCAGAAAAGGAGCAGCCGACACCAGCGTCTTTCTGAAAGTTAAAATATTTTCAGCTGGAAGCGCTGGGAGCGGGCGCACAAAAACGCCGAAAAAAGACGCTGGCAGTTGTGCACTTTCTCTAGACGTCCGTGTGCGCTCGCATACGCTCTCACCCCATTGGAAACAACTGAAAAAAGACGCTGGACCTGAGGAAAAGACGCTAGGTGGACACAGGCCCTAATGGTGCAGCTGTTAAAAATCTGCCAAAACACACATCCCACTGTGCCAAAATACATGTTGTGCTTCGGGTACTCACCACGTGATGAAATATTAATCCAAAATGCACATAATTGGTCTTTTTGGAAGGAAAAGAGGTAGCCGGCACTACTTTCCAAACATGGCCGCCGACCTCTTTTCCTTCCAAAAAGACAGAGTGCATGTCAAATCCTGCAAACTGCCAATACAGAATAAAAGATAGATAAAAAAAAAACTGAAATAGACAAATACTCACCGTCTCTGGGGTAATGTACTTGAGGTCCAGATGTTTACCATCCACTGTGGGAAGTAGGAAAGGCTGGGGAATAGGGGTTATAAGAGGGGAATAGAGTTAGGAAACTAATTATTTGATGCAATTTAGTTATTAGGGCAGTGATACTCAACTTGCGGCCCGGGGGCCAGATGCAGCCCGCAACAGGGTGCAGAGTGGCCCCCGGACCATTTTCTAATAATTTCAAGTTAGTTTTCATTGTGAATTTGAATCTAATTCACAATAAAAACTAACGTGAAATAAAGTTTGACTGAGCTCCAGTTAAATGGTCTGCTCGCTATCCAGACACTTTTATGTATGTACTTAACTAACTTAACCTAACTAACTATCCGGTGTGCGCAACATTGTCAGACTAAACTCTGGCTGACACCCGAAAAACCTACAATCCGCTACGGAAAAATGTATATTGTTTGTTTATTAACTGGCCCCTGGCCTCCTATCATTTCACGGAAGTGGCCCCCGGGCAAAGCAAGTTGAGTCTGTAACTGTAACTGTAACTGTATTACGGCATGAAAGACTAGAAGGAAAAACTAGAAGGATCTTATAAGCCCTACCTTGCTGAAATCTCCTATCGGCTCCTTAGCGCCATCATCACCGTCCAGCAGCTTCTCAATCTCCATCTGACAGATGCCAAATAGTGAGACAGAAGTAATTAAGTAGTAATCACACAGTGATTTAAATAGTCAGTATGTAGTAATCACCAGTAGTGAAAAGGACCAATTTTGTACTCATTACTACTGAAATCACTACACATCTCAATAGCAATCAAGTAGTGGAACCAGACCAGTAGGTTTGGTGTAGATATTGTATAGTAGTGATGATTCAGTAGTGCTTTTTCATGAGGGTGCATACAGTCAAAAGCACCAGATTTGTCACGGGGGGTTAAAGTTGATATTTTCCCCATTAAAGACCCATAATTAAAACCCAATTAATTTATTTTGCCTCAATTGTCATGTTTGAGGTGGGATCCACATTTAAGACAACTTAAACATGTGCTATATATAGCATTTTAACATCAATAAAATCAATACCACATTTGGCAAGATGTGGTGGGAAATCTGTGTGACTATCTTCTAGGATAAATAGAGGGAGTGACAGGGTTTACAGAAATTAAAATGTGGTATTTTTTGACAAACGCTAGCAATCGTCTGAACGACGGTCTCATTACCTCCACCAAGGAGGGCTATAGCCTATGTTTGTTTGTTAGCAGGATTACAGGAAGAACTACTGGGCCGATTTTCATGAAACTTAAGGCGCTGACAAGCTTCTGCGCAGCCTCGACTTGGAGCCTTGCCGCCACCGAGCAGCGACAGCGAGACTGTGCATACTGGAACGTAACTCGACGCGTTGGCTGCGGTACACGTCCAAAACGTTATCTTGTCGTTTACCAAGAACTTGCAATCATGTCGGTGGGGGGACATTTTATTGTCCCTCCATTTCAAAACTCATTCCGGTGAGCCTGCAGAAGGCTTTGCTAGATGAGGGACAAGCACTGTTAAATGAGGAAATGGCATTTCCTCATTCCTCACAACAAGGAGTTGACGCCACGGAGTCACATTTTCGAGGAGCTGCAGCCCCCTACGCCGAGCTGCACCGATAGGACGCCCAGCTGCGGCGACCCCCTCGGCGCAGTCAGCGCCGGCGATTTCGCTCCAGCATAATTTGCGCTTTAATGGTCATGGGTCAAGGAAGAACCCATTACATTTTGGAGCGGATCCGGATCACGAACAAGCAATAATAATAGCACAAACCTTGGTGGAGCCAGGTCTGTGTGCTATCAGATATCATAACAGATGATCCATAAGTAGAGCAAAATGTTTTGATTGGAATATGTAAAAGCTCTCAGAGTCATAATACTCACAGACAGTTGGACGCTTGGTTGGGTGGTGGGGACGTCTGTCTCTTCCTCTTCCTCTTCCGGCACCCCTGCTAAGGTTGGCTGGAACCTCTTGAACCCTGGAAGTGATAAAAGCAGAGATGTAGACATAGTGGAGGGAGGATGAACCCAGCTAAACAGAGTTGACTCACCTTTTGATGTGCTGAATACAGTGAACCCAGCTTTGTAGGGCTGGCATGAATCATGATTGATAACAGAAACTCAGAGGCTACATTACACAGTCACTTTAAGTCATGTATACAACTCATGTAAGATGCAAAGATGGCCTTGTTCTAAGCACTGTAATGGAAGCTAAAGCTGACGTGCATCCTATTCTCTTTCATCTGAACATGTTGAATTGTGGCTACATACATGATGTGTATTTTCATGTGTTTCAGGTGCACCAGACTCCCCCGCTCCAAACATCTCATTCCGAGGTGATGGTATCTTGGTGGATACCATGCAGTACCAGTACTTGGTGGTAGGGGTGCACCGATCACGTTTTTTGCCACCGATCACCGATTGCCGATCACCTATGAGAAATATCTGCCCAACCGATCATCGACCGATCACCGATTACCGATTACCGATCACCGATATATATATATATATTTATTTATTTATTTTGTAAGCGGCTATAGCAGTCTATTATAGAACAGTTTCCATTTTACATAAAGGCCTACATTTCATGCATCAAATTGAAAGTGCAGGACTTTTTCTTTTTCTACATCAATATTTTATACTGTGTAGGCTAAAGGAAACCGCCAACATGATTTTTTGTGTGTGAGATAATTGGAGCACAAGACTGTGTTGAACTAAATGGCTAGTAGTTCAGTCCAGTTCCCTCAGTTCAGTTTATAAAAGAACAAAAATCATTCCACTTCGGGATTTCCATGTTACCAGTTCAATGCAGTTCAGTTCACTCAATAAAAATACTCCATTTTCCGGGATTGCCCTGTTACACAAGAAAAATAACTTCGACCCAAGGAAACTATTTTATCGATTAAGCCAAAGCGGCTAAGCTAACCGGAGCTATTAACGTTAGGAGGATACACGCAAATATGGATCAAACACAGACTTAACAGCATGCAAATGGCTCGGTAGGCGGGAGGACTGAGGTAACTTCTCTGCTGAGTCTGCTCTAATCACCAGCTGATTTGTGTGATTCAAAGACGCAAGGGGTGTGTTGACAGTCTGGTGTTGGGTGTGTGGAGGTGAGTACACTGATGAAAGCAACGTGTGTGCTTTGCACACAATGATATAAACGTTAGAGCACAATATAAGTTTAACGATAGACATTGAAGACATGAAAATGGGCTGCCTCATGTTTCTCACGTGCAGCATGATCGGCTATGCAATCGGCGACAATAAATAAATATCTACAACAGCAGATCACATATTTGAGGTCAAAATCGGCCGAGATACAGATTGCGTGCCGATCGATCGGTGCACCCCTACTTGGTGGCACTGCAAACTCCACTTGCAGCTTGAATGGCCCTCCTAAAAGGCCTCTCGTGGATTGTTGGGCTTCTTCCTCACGGAAGACGCAGGCTGGGCCGCTAACCCATACTGCCAGTGACTCATAGGAATAGACTACGTGACAACCAGGAAAGACTAGTGACTACTGGAGAGTCAGTTGACAGCCGGAACAGGGACGGCACCCGGGTAGCAGTATGGGTTAGCTCCCCATCTTTTTACTGGGGACCCCCTGCAATGCCCTCAAGGACCCCTGAAGCTCGCCAGACCCCAGTTTAAGAACCACTGCTTTAAAATGGCTTTCATGTGTGTGTCTTACCATGGACTCACTGATGAGGAGCAACAGCAAAGCTTCATCTGTATTCTCCTGAGGAC